>NW_005842672.1:756461-800289 GCF_000455745.1 Alligator sinensis | reverse complement strand
GACGCCGAGCAGAGGCGGAGCAGGCTGCGAGCAGCGCAGCAGAGCGGGCTGCGAGCAACGCAGCAGAGCACCTGCGGGGTGCGGGACGACGCCGAGCAGAGGCGGAGCAGGCTGCGAGCAGCGCAGCAGAGCGGGCTGCGAGCAACGCAGCAGAGCACCTGCGGGGTGCGGGACGACGCCGAGCAGAGGCGGAGCAGGCTGCGAGCAGCGCAGCAGAGCGGGCTGCGAGCAACGCAGCAGAGCACCTGCGGGGTGCGGGACGACGCCGAGCAGAGGCGGAGCAGGCTGCGAGCCACACAGCAGAACCAGCTGGGAGCAACGCAGTGCAGCACCCGGGAGCGGGACAACGAGGGGAGAGGTCAGCCTCGTGAAGGGGGCAGCTGCCAGCGGGGAACCTGCCACCCGAGACGACCGGAGGGGCGACGACTGCGCCGAGAGTGGGGCCAACGATACTCCACGCTATAGAGCCGACGGCACGGGTAACTGTGCCGAGGACTATTGGGAGAGCAGAACGGACATCTGCAGCCCAAGAAAGGGGGGCGTAAGCCAGCATCCTTACGGGGAGAGGCACGACCGGTCCGAAGACCGCTGGTAGTCACCAGCGGGACTGAACCAAGAGAGGGCGAGGCAAGGACGGATTGGGGGCCAGAATAGGAAGACCTGAGGGGGCGTATGGCCGGGGTGTAGGGGAGGACGGAGCCCCGAGAGTTCCCGCAAGGAAGCGCGCCAGCACCGGGGGATGCCCCGAGGGAAGACCCCCCACTGAAAGAGTCATCAAAGTCGTGGCAGACGAGTTCTGGGGTCTCCCTTTATACCAGGCGGGGCAAAACCTGGGCGATACCAACGAAGCCCGGGTGTGCAAAACATCGGGTCCGGGCGAAGGCGGCGCGCGAACTCCTGGTGGAACGGAGGCGGGTACACAGGTTTAAACCAGTTTCTGATCACTCATACCGGTTTATGCATAATGTCTGTCCCTAGCCTAAAGGATCCCTCCCACTACCCCTGCCTCCCAAGTGTGGGAGAGGAGATCCCTTCTGCTGCCTTTGCTGCCCCTGCTTTCTGTCCTGTTTCTGAGGGGATGGGAAATTGAGCCCTGTCACTGCCAGTGAACGTGTGTGTGTGTTGGAGGTGGGGGGGAAGTTAACAGCCTAAGTATGTCCTAGGGCCAGATCTAGCAAACATTACTGATGTTTGATTAGTCTGAGTAGCAGACTGTCACAGGGTGAGCTGACCTTTTACGGATATGCCAACTCACTGCTATTTGTGTCATCTGGCCCCACTTTCCCAGGGGAAGGGGAACAAGTGTTAATGTCATTTTGCCTGGAAGGAGCCCGCTGAGATGAGTGCTCCTGGGCATAACTCAAGAGACACACCTGCAAGAAGCTGGAGCCTGCTGAAGGACAAGTCTCAGCAGAGGGTGTTGCATGGAGCAGGAGCCTGTTGGGAGAGAAGTTACAGCCTCTGAGCCTGGAGGGCTGTTATCGGAGAAGAAAGTCCTGAGACCTTCTTAGCCATTATGATCAGCAATAACTAACTGAGCCCTGGGGGTGAGGGCTGAAAGATGTTGAGTCTCAGTCTCTCTCTCTCTCTCTGTCTTTTATTGCTTTTTTGCCAATGATGGATCACTTTGAAGGGGAGCTATATTATAAAAAATACCAGTGGTGGTGGCCTGTTCATTATGAGGCAGTGGATGGGCCTGAAGCCAAGCTGGGTAAATCCCTGCTATGCAAGTATACATAAAAATACTATTTATAGTCTCATGAATGTAATGGGGACATGCAAAGGTCATACTGAGCTAAGCCTCATAGTCTGAGCCATCTGACTCATTAGAATATGGGATCACATGAACAGTCACTCTCTCCTTGCAAATATCTGTTTCCTGCAAGTTAGATTTGATCACCTGTGTTTGGCAGCTATCAGTCTAATCAAAGCACCACACTCCTAAAAACTATAAGTGACTAGCATGAGTGTAAAATAATGGAACAAGTCATCCCTGTTTCTGCTCCTTTGGATCTGTTTTCCTACGTCTCCTGAAACTTAAGCCCAAGCAAAGACACCTGCGTGATGACAGGAAAGCTCTAGTTAACCCAAGGAGAGCAGTGTTTGTTGGTATGCCTTATAGTATTAGTTCTATCTTACCATTCATACAATAGGCTCATGAAGAGCTGAGAACAGTTACAAATCAATCCTTCCTATCTAATTTATGAAGGACAGTGAGCCACCTGAGCTGTGGAACATCTAGAAATGATCAGGTCTTGCAACAATAAACCACTGCACCTTGAGCATTACACTGGGGAGGGAAATTTCTGAGTGCATGAAAGGGAGAAAATGGAGTCAAATTTGTCTGGCCTGTACGTGAGCTACTTTTGGCCCTTCTAATAACAAGTAAACATCCTGCAACATCCTGGAGCATCCTGGTAAACACCAGTCAAACATCTGTATGGACTTTTCTTTTTGTGGCTTTCTGTTTATCCTAGGAACAGGCAGTGTGGGAAATACCAGTGGTGGAGAAGAAAGGTCAGGGAAGCTTGGATTGTTCTTTTTAAGCATCAGCAAGAAAAGTGACTGTATCAGGACATTGACAAATGTGCTTGTATGTTAGGGTTACCATATTTCCAGTTTAAAAAAAAGAGGACATCTATTGGCGATGGGGGTAATATGAGTGTGTGGGGAGGCAGTGATATGTCCATGCTCTACTACTCCCCTCACTCCCAAGCCACAGTCCCAGCCCTACTGCTGCTCCTCACTCCTGACCCAAAAGCTGGTGTCCCTCACTCCCAAGCTGCAGCACCCCCATCCCTGATGATACCCCTCACTCCTGACCTGCAGGCCCCTGGCCCTGCCTGTGCCCTGCACTCCCAACCCACAGTTCCCTGCCCCTCCTGGTGACCCTCACTTCCAAGCCACAGCCCCCCCCCACCCCTACCAGGGCCCCTCACTCCTGACCCACAGCCCCCTGGCACTGTCTGTGCCTTGAACTCCTGACCCACAGTCACTCCCACCTCCCCTTCCCCCAGTTCCTCTCACTCCCAAGCCACAGCCCCTCATTCCTGATCTGCAGCCCCCTGCTCTCCCCAGCTCTGCAGCATCTCCTTGCTGCTCTGCCCCTGTGAGCAAGGGCACCAGCCACCAGCCTGGCCACAAAGCTCCCTGCTGCCCTCAAAGGCCCCTCTTCCCTTTTCCCCACTGGAGGGGCAGCTGCCCCCCCACTCTGCTGCAGTCCTAGTGTCCGGACAGCTTCCTCTAGTGCTGGCAGGCACCTGCCCTGCTCACACAGCCATCCCCTGACACACACACACACACACACACACACACTCACCCCAGACAGTCCCCAAGCCCTAGCCCTCCAACCCCTGCCCAGTGTAGACTTATTTGCATGCAGCTGCCAGGGCTTCTTCCACCCCTCTTCCTGGCTGCGTGCTAACCACATGTGTGTGTGCCCACAGGCACACATGATGCCCCCTGCCTCGAATTGCCCTCTCTGTGCTTCCCTCAGCCCCAAGCAGCTCCTCACTTGGGCAAGCCAGGAAATGCTGGGGAAAACTTCAATGCTGAACAGAGCAAAATCCAGGGCATTTGTTGATATAGAAAAAAAAGGCCCAAATAGATATGGGAGGACCCAAAAAGAGGACATGTCCAGGAAAACCTGGACATATGGCAACCCTCTTGTATATCTCAAAGGAACGTGTAACCATAACAAGTGAATTTTATCTGTTAATTCCCCCAAATCTCACTATGTCAGGGCTACAAATGCTTTAAGGACTATTGTAAATTTTACTAGAGATATCCTAATCAGAAGAATAAACAGCTAAAGAAGTTATTATATGTTAAACATATAAATTTATATCCCTTGGTATATAAATTACAAGGGAAATGAAAAAAAAATCCAACCAAAATAAAGTGAAAGCTGTCATTTTGAGAGCCTGAAGATTTAATATAAGACCCAAGAAATGTGGCTCACTAATAGAAAGCATGAAAAAGACACAAATATTCATATTTGGATAAAATCAAATCATTCAAGGCTTAAATTCTGGCATGTTTTATTGATGCATATGGGATTGATTCTTAAGATAATTGATTCAGACTTCACTAGTATAACATTGGCTCTGATCTTTTATTAGCCTGTATGCGAGAGCAAGGGTTTGTCTGCTCAGATGTATATGCTGGACAGGGCATAAGAAAAACTTGAGTTCAGGGCTTTAAAATAATGAAGGGAAGTGAACCAAAATGAACAGCAGAAGCCAGGAAGACTAACATTGCCTTGTGGCTCAAGCTGGGTGGAAACTATTAATCAAACTGATTACCCAGAATTTTTTTATGGTATTTGTAAAAGAGCAGAGAGAGTTAAAGGAAAAAAATCCAAGCTCGCTTGCTCCCTTCCCCTTGGCATCTGTAAGGCAAGTGAGGGGACAAGCCACAAAAGCAGCTGAAACAGGGCATCTAGAGAGTCTGTCCCAAGGCACCAAACCCAGGAAGCCCCAAGACAGGTCTGGGAGCAGGGAAACAGAGTCCCTGCAAGGGAAAAGCCCTATTCGGGAGTGATAAGCCCGGACTAGATAAGCCCGGGCAGTTTAGGCCCTCAGGAGAGTAATCACCTGATTTCAGTTCATCTCAGGTGCTTCACATTAAAACAGGACAGACAAGCTGCAGCTGGAGATCAGAAGCCTGCACTGATAGGCCGGGAGTACACGGTGGAGAGCCCAAAAGGACTCAGGAAGTGGTAAGAGTGGGGATCCTGTACAGGAAAGCAGTAGATGCAATGGAAATCCCTATTTCTTTTTTTGTTTCTAATAGACTACAGAAGCTTCCTGGAAGTTGACTAGGAAGGTACTGGGAATCACTGCTGGCTGTGATGCCTTAACAGCAGGAGCCTTTATTTAAACTGGAGAACTGCGGTGGGGATACTGGGGTTGGAGGAGCCCCCTATTAGACCTGTGAAGCTCTACTACAGGCTGTAACTAATTATTTTAGACTATTAGAGATGGCCCTGATGGCCAAGCTGGTTTTCCTTCTCTGGGAAAGAATTCTTGACTTATTACCATCAAGTCATGGCAGGAGACTATCCTGAGACAGTATTGTACCCCTTAACAAGGTGTGTGGTGCTGGTCAAGCCATAGACAAAGGGACTCAACCACATTATTAATGAACCATTTGACCAGTGTGGTAAAATGGAGAAATAATAGAAAAGATGGTTGTAGTTACTTTTTTAATCAGCAAAAACTATATGAATGGTTGTACTTGCACTGTAAAAGCCTGGGCTTTCCTCAACCCCTTCAGGGGAAACATCATTCTCTGTGTGTTTCTGAACATTAGGTCAAATCAGAAGATTAAAAGGGGTGGGAGGTTGAGGGGAGGGGAGTCATTCTGCACTGTAGGGAGTGCAGAGGGACTGAATGCACCCTCATAGAGAGTCAGCTTGTCTGGCTCAGTGCTTTCTCTGCAGAAATGCAGAGTGATGGCGATGGGCAGGAGACTGGAAATATATGCAAATGTCAATTCCTTAAATTTCCATGGAGACCTGCTGGACTCATACTTTACTGTATGAATTTGGAGTCTTTACCAGTGAGAGGCTTGTATTTTGTTTTTAAAACACGTAGAAGATATGCTGTAACTTTGATTTATTTGTACTTTATGATTTTGCTGTCTCTACTAGCAACAGCTTTTATTTGGTTTGTAGATGGTCTAGTACAATACACTTTAGATTACATTCCACTGCACAAATGTAAACTAACTTTGTTTATGGGTTCAGGTCCTTTTGGCTTCTCACTGGTTGAGACATTATGCAACTTGAAGAAACTCTGGTTACATAACTTTTGCCTCTCCAGTCCTTTGCAAGCTAGTCCTCCATAGATGGACAAGAGTTGCTCGACAACAGCTGCAAGAAAAACTCAAATCTATTCGAAAATTACAAGCAGAACAGGTACTTAGTTACAGCTGGAAAGCTGACTGCGTCATAGTTCAAGTGTGTGATCCCTGACTTTGTGCTGAACTGTCAGGCCCTAATGGGCAGTCCAGCACTGACTAATTAATTGCCCAGCTGGCCAAACCTGCCTGAAGCTGCACCTGGCAGCCCCACACTGGGTAGCCATTGGTAGGGCTTCCTAATGGGATGCTAGGGAGAGCAGCCTCCCCAATTAAGTTCCCTGGCTGCAGCGGACCACAGGCTGGCCAAGTTCTGCCTCTAGGTCAGCTGTGGTAAGGCTCCCTGGATCCTGTGCTCCTTTGTTCTCTGACTCCTGGCTCTTCTTGGATCAGTTTCTGGACTATGGCTGTTTGGAAGTTCCCCTTGTCTTTGGTAACTTGGTCTCTGACCCCAGAACCCCGATTTGGCTCTGTTCCTGGAATCCCCCCTCAGTTTGGGAACCTTGGACTCTAGCTCTTGTCTCTGACTCTCCCCTGGTGGCTACAAAAGACTGCCTATGGCAGTCCCAGTGCACAGGATATCCCATGGAAAGGATTTGGGACCAAATTTGGAGAGGAGACTGAAGTAACCTTCCTTGTCCCCATCCTGGTATCAGCACTGACATCAGTAAAAGCACAAACATCATGAAAACCTGGCCTGGAACATTTGTCTGGTGAGACTCATTCACCAATGGAGATGTAACCCGGGTGGTATTCCAAGATGTACCTCCTCTCCAGTTGAAGGGATCAAAGCAGGTGCACATGTGCTGTGGGAGGTGTAGGGACTCTCCTCCCCCTATAGAGTGGAGCCAGGCCACCAATGGGGCCTTAACCATATACCTTTTAATGAGAGAACAGTACTGGGAACATAGCAGGCATAAACCAGGGGGTAAAGGGGACACTACAATGCCCTGAGGGGGCAGGATTCAACAAAGGTTAGACACTTACAATCATTGACAAAAGACAGGGTTAACAAAATATAAAACACAACAGTAGAACAAACAATACTGGTTGGTGAAATATAAAAGGCACAAAATACAAAATGTCAAATAACAAGGAATATAGGGCCTGGGTACCTGGAGGAGTGGAAAGAGGGAAAACACAATGACCCCTTTCCACTGCAACAAGGATTTCTCCCTGTTATTATACTCAGCCCATCTGGGACTTGAACTGGGATCTCCCACATGCTGGGTAGAAACGCTACTACACAGCCACCAGTACTAAGACTACTCTAAGCTGCTAGGGGTCTTGACCTTCCTGGAGCCCCTGCCTCACACTGAGCTGCGTGGCCTTTTATTGGAGGAGCTGGAAGCAGAGCTGGGAACCTCTCAGCTCGCTGCTCAGATCCTTGCTGGGGGATCCTGGAGCCTGATGACAGGTATTTCTAAAAGCTGCTTCTAAAAATCTTTCCCTTTTTTTTTTTCTCACATGGAAGAAATTTATCTCCCTCACTGCAGGCTTATAAATAATCACTACAGTTTTTCATTAAGTGAAAGTGTTCTTCTTTTAGAAGGAAAATCAGTGCAGCCACAGTTCCTGAATAGGATTAAGATCAGAACAATGGGAAGGACCTCTTCAAAAGGCAGTGTTTGCCACCTAAGATCAGCACAGGCTAGGTCACTCTGGGTGTGCTGGTTTCAGGTTGCCTGAATCATCACTCAACATTCAATTGTGTTTAAACTGAAATATTTTCTTTGGAGATTTTAAATTGCAAAGGCCAAAATATGTTAGTTGTTTTGGTGCAAAAGGGAGTAATTGGCATCAGGGTAGCTGATCCAAACTTGAATGGGTTGTAATTTGGGGCTAGATCTCTTATCTTTTTAAGTTGTTTTTCATAGATTGTAAGGCAGGAAAGGACCTTGGAAGATCATCGGGTCCAGCCCCCTGCACCAAGCAGGAAAGACAACTCAGGTCAGGTGACCCCAGCAAGGGGACTCTCTAGTCTCCTCTTGAAGATTTGCAATCACCACCAGGGTAGGTGATTGCACCAGCTCTGAAGAGAGCTTATTCCACAGTCTCAAAACCCTGACTGAAGAAGCTTTTCCTAATGTTGATCCTGAATGAATCTTCCAGGGGTTTCTGGCCATTACTCCTAGTGTTCCCCTCAGGTGCCCTGGTGAACAGTTGCTCACCAAGCCCTTGATGTACTCCCCTAGTGTAGCGGTAAGCTGCTACTAGGTCCCCTCTCAGCCTTCTTTTCTTCAGGCTGAAGAGTCCCAGATCCCTCAGCCTTTCCTTGTATGGCTTGCCATGCAAGTTTTTGATCATACAGGTAGCTCTTCTTTGGACTCTCTCAAGCTTGTCCATGTCCTTGTTAAAGTGTGGTGCCCAGAACTGGATGCAGTACTCCAGCTGTGGTCTCACCAGTGTTGAGTAGAGCAGAAGAATCACCTCCTTGGTTTTGCTGGACATGTATTGATTGATGCATGACAGAGTATTATTTGTCCTACTGGCTACAGCATCTGTCTGCCAGCTCCTATTCATACTGTGGTCTTTTATTACCCCCAGGTCCCTTTCATTTGTGGTGCTAGTCAGTTTGGTGCCGCCAAGCCTGTAGATGTGCTGGGGGTTGCTCATCCCGAGGTGAAGCACTTTACATTTCTCGATGCTGAACTTCATCAGATTCTGATCCGCCCAACTTGCTAGCCTGTCTAGGTCTGCCTGTATCTGTAGCCTATCTTCAAGCATGACCATGGTTTCCTATAACTTGGTGTCATCTGTGAACTTGGCAAGTGAGCTCTTCAACACCACATCCAAATCATTAATAAAGATGTTGAAAAGTACTGGACCAAGCACCGACCCCGGTGGGACACTGCTGCCTGCTTCTTGCCAGGATGACACAGATCCCTTCACTATGACTCTCTGGGTCCTATCCTGCAGCTAGTTTCTCACCCACCTGACTGTCTCAGAGTTAAGTCCACAATCCTCCAATTTTCTTGTGAGGATATTGTGGAATACTAGAGCAAAGGCCTTTTGGATGTCAAGGTATATAGTGCAACCTGCTCTCTTGTGTCCAGGTGGTGAGTTATCTGGTCATAGAAGGAGATGAGGTTGGTAAGGCAAGACCTGCCCATGACAAAGCCATGCTGGCTGTCATTCAGGATCTTACCTTCTGTAAGCTTATCGCAAGCTTGATGAACTTTTTTAGGATTTTCCTTAGGATGGAAGTTAGGCTGACTGGCTTATAGTTACCCGGGTCCTCCCTACTGCCCTTCTTGTGGATGGGCACAACATTGGTTTTCCTCCAGTCCTCAGGGACTTCTCCAGAGTGCTGCGAGTTGTGGAAGAGTTTAGCCAGGAGTTCTGCAATGACTTCAGCCAGCTCCTTCAGCACTCTCAAATGAAGATCATTTGGTCCTGCTGACTTCTATATGTCTAATTTTTTTAATTGGTCACTATTGCATTTTGTTAGGTGGCAAACTAAACACCTCGGAGGTGTTTTATCTTGCTATGCACCAAAGTCATTTAAAGCGGAATACACCACTGGGCATGCAAACAGCAATGCCATTAAAGACGTGCAAAAGGCCACTACTGCTACTTGGCACCTCTCTTTCCTGTCTTGGTGAATTCAGTGGGGGAGAAGTGGGAAAGGAGGAGGCAAATGGTAGTGATGCTTAGCTCCAGGGTTCTGGATTTGCATGAAAGCTGTGGTGCCAGTCAGAGCCTACACAGACATGCTAGTGAGCTTGGCTCTAGAGCCCAAGAGCTGAGTGCTGCCACCATTGCTGCTGGTCCTCTTTTCCCTTCTGCTCAAATCAGTTTGAGGGGAGTGTGGGGAGAGGTAAATGCTGGCTGTGCTCAGCTCCTGGACTCTGGAACTGCCTGAAAACTCTGAGCTCACTGGCATGTCAGGACACACAAATGCTGCTGTCTCTTATACCCTTCTTGCTCTGCTGCTGAATTCACTGAGATGCTTGTGGCAGGGTATTCATACTGGCTTCATGGGTTGAGCACTACTGTAGTCTCCCATTAAATATCTCATGAGCCTTCTTACTGGACATGTCTGTGCTGCATTGTAGACTGTGCTGAGGTTTGCTGTAGTGAAGTACATATGCTGGCCTGGCATGTTAGGGTGATCACCCATCCCTAATTGGTCAGGACAGTCCTAAAATGGGAACATCAAGTCCCAGTCCCAGGCCGCATGACTCTGGGACAGTATTCACTCTGGATTCCTAGTATCATGCAGGGATCTGGGTTTTCCATTTACCATGGAAAAATGTGGGAAATGGTGGGTTTCCCCTTGAGGATGGCAGAGTTCCAGCCTGCAAGGGGCTGCTTGGGCCTGGGGGGAGTAGGACACAGGGGAGCCATGTGCATATGTGCGTGCACCCACATGCATGTGGCCAGGAATATAGTCTCAGCCAGGCAGTGGTGGAGACCAGACCCCTCAGCTGCCTACAGGTAAGTCTGTGATGCAGGGGAAGGGGGAGGGGCAAATTGAGGCCCCCATGGTGAGGGAGGGGCTGGTGCTGGGGTGCCGCCCAGAGGGAGAGGCTGGCATCAAGAGGCAGTAGCTGATGTCTTCAGCTCTGGAGGACCCTAGTGTTGAACTGAGAGAAATGGAAGAGGGAAGTTAGTTGACTATCCCCGCAAAGTGTTCCCAACACTTCACCACAATTCGTTAACTTAAGTGGAATGTCTATACAGCTCAAACAGATGCTGGGGAGAGAAGCAATGTAGTCCCCTTGATGTGGAATAGGCTAATTCCACACCAGGGAAGGCTAATTAATGCCACAGAAATGCACAGAACTAACTTACATATCATCTCTCGAAGAAAGAGAAGCATAAGTATGGTTGTAGTGCTGTGGCTATTAGCCCTGCTTCTAAACAAGGCTAATTAGCCCATCTGCAAGGCCACACTAAAGTATCTACACTGCTTCTGGTTCAAGAGGTAGCATGTGTGCTGCACAGTAATATGTCTCAGCAGGGAGCAATCTGGTGCTATTACTGAATTGTAGGGTGTTTATACAAGTGCTGGGGCGGGGCTGTTTTAATTATTGCTGCTCTAAGAGCCACTCTAAAGTGCCTCATGTATTAGCATCCTTGCATTTCAAAATACCAAGATAAAGTGCTCCTGCTGCCATTTTGAAGTGCAAGGACACTGATACATGAGATGCTGGAGGCTGCTGTAGTGCAGTAACTACAGTGCTCCAGCAGACTCGATTAAGCAAGTCTGCTCTAACTCACTGTAATTGCAGTGCATTGGAGCAGCCTTGCTGCTCGTATATAGGTGCCCATATATATCTGCATTCTCTTGCTTCGGGTGTCTAATTGGTTCCCCCTCCTCTAAACTACATGCATTGCACTGACCAAGGTGATGCTGTTGCATATGCAGAGTCTTGTCCAGGTTCTGAATTGCTGTAGGACTCTGATACTTCAGATGAGCTTCCTTTGATGACAGATATTATATGACCCACTGGGGAGGGTTTTTATAGGGACTTCCCTTCTTGTGTTTAACTTTACAAGAACTATTATAGCCTCAACTCAGGAAGCCTTTAGCTCAAGCTGAAGCAACTCACGTTTCACACTCAGAGTGTTTATTTCAATCCATGGCATGTCAGCCAGGCTGGTGGCCTCTACTGTATGTGAGTAAAGCTCCAAAAGGAGTTAATCTCACAAACTTTGAGGTAAGCGATAAGTAGTTTATTTCTGGAACAGACAAAGATGACCTGCCTCTTGCTTTTTCCTATCAAAGATGCACTTTGTTGTCAGAGTGGAGCAGCAACAATAGCAAACAGAGATGTGAGGGACATATCAGATCACCATTTTATGCAAGGTTTGCTGAGGGTTGTATTTTTATCCCAGTAATTGAATTGCCTCTGTTTTGTCAGAGACAGTTGAGAGTGAGCGGACCTTGACAGATGACAATCTATTGAATCCCTGTTCCCTGCTGGTGTGAGCAAGGTCATTCACAAGCTTTTACCAGACAAAACTAGCCTAGAGCAGTTAAGAAGCTCTAAGCACAGCAAACCTTCTTTAGTGCACGTGTAGCATTAATCCATGTAACCATGAATACAACCTGAAGGTCATGCACCCAGGCTCTCGAACTGTCCAGACAATACAGAAGCAGGGCCACCATGTTGCGCACACCCCTTCTTTACTCTGTCTTGGACTTCCTTTGGTAAGTCATTTCACTCTGTTATGAGGGGACAGGTGCACCATGAAACTGCAGAGAAAGGTACTTGATGGTGAAGCTTTGAAGTTGAAATCTGAAAGCAGTTTCTTATTTTTATCTAACAGCTTTTATATGGAGGTGGGAGACAAAAGAAATACAAACCCCATAATGTCTACAGGTTTGAGTGATGTATGCAGAACATAAACTAAAACTGAGGCCCTTTAACTTCACTTTGGGGGAAAAGAGTACTGGAGTGTTGGGCTCCTTGGTATCCAGAAAAATTCAATCCCTTATAAAAGCTCACCTCCCATTTTGGAATCTTCTAAGTCTCTCTCAAAATGAGCTGGCCCTTTAAGGGCCTTGTTTTGTACCTCTCCTAGGTGATAGACTTTAAGGCAGATAAAAAGAAGTCCGCTTTGTTCTGTTGAATGGCATCTTCCTACTGGGAATGCAGGATCAGACAGGAGAGGGAAGTGTCACTTTACCCCTCCCTGTCAGCAGGCTTAAGACGAAGTGGCTTGAGGACACACCAGAGAGTGGGACTTGTATTTTGTGGAAAGAACTACTGAGCCCAGCAAGTGGTTGAACCAGCTGTGGAGTTGGGGGAAGATTCGCCTAGATGTAAGTGGATATTTGAACTGTATTTCTGTTTTATTGAATGAGAATGCAGCAAAGGTGGTGTTTGATTTGCAGAAGTCTAGGGGCAGCTTCAGAGAACCCGAAAGAGGGAGAAGAGAAGTGATGCCAGACCCTGCCGCAGTCTAAGTTGCAGATGTTCTTCTGAAAATGTTATCTTGGATGGGGCTAATGTTTCCAGTTGCTTCACATCTCTTGTAACAGAAAATCTGAATCATAGCAGCTGTGTGCTATAGCTTGTCAGGTTCTATATAAAATCTGATGTTGCAATTTTTAATGGACTGGTAGTAATAATATGGATCACTGACACATGTCTCTGGGCTTAGCCTTGTTGCTTAGAAAATAGTAGATACTTGGTCATATCAACTTATTTCTAGTCATTCAACAAACCATAATGTCCGGACATAAATTTTAGCCTGCTGAAAATAGGCATGGAAGAGCATGATAACCGAGTAGTGGTATCTCACCATGAGGTTAGTACCTTATTCAATTGTGTACAACAATAAACTGACACTTCCCTGGGTCTTGAAAATGTAAATAAAAAGGTTGGTGTAGACTGGAGCATTCAGGATTCTGGTAGTATGTTTCTAGCTGTCCTGTTATCCTGCTGTATGACCTCAGGAAAAGTACTTCACCTCCCATGCCTGTTTTCCTGCTCTTTCTCTCTGTCTTGTCTCTTCAGTTCATAGCTCTTTGGGGGTGGAAACTGCCAATTCATTTGAATTGTTCTGACACTGCTGCAGTAAAATTAATTATACAATAAAGAAGTGTATTAGGTAATCTTTCTTTCAAGCATTGATTTCCATGGTTTGCACAAGAGGCAAGTGTTGGTTGTTTTGTTTGTTTGGGGGTTTTTTTTGTTATCATTTATTGAATAGCCAGTATAATTGTGAGAGATGTTGGACAACCTTTTGGGCATGAAGTGCCCTTCTTCAATGACTTGGCTAAGTTTCAGTGAGTTGATTTATACTGAACCTTCTCTTTGCAATGTCCACAGCACATCTTTGTCTACAGGAGGGTTAGGCCAGCTAGTGTGGAAAGAGCAGGGCGTGGTTGGAACTGGATTTCTAGATGTGCACAATCCAATCTCCTGTGTCAGTCAGATTTTTCCATTGCGGTATGTTTGGTTCCCTTCATTTTGTCATCAGCTCAAGGTACTTAAAAAAACACAAACCCCTGCCTCCCATGTACTTTGCCGTGGATAAGTTACCACTGTACCCATTTTCTACAAGTGGAGGTTTCAACAATAACAATCTTCCTAAGTTGTTCAATTGGTTGAGTCAGAAGGGAAAAGAGAAATAACTGTTCTCATCATACAAAATAATGCTCTGAAGCCTATGTAATGGCTAAAACCTCTCAGTTATTGAGAGGTTTCAGTTCTCTCAATAGGATTATACTGGATTTAAATAGCTTTGTGCAGAGGTGACTAAAATCCTTTCTGAAGTGGACTACTTGGACTTTTGCAAAGTATGCAACTAAATTTTATGGTTTGGATAATGTGTGCCCACATCTGAAATACCAGTTGGGAATGTTGAATGATCTTGCAAAACTGAGACCAAAGGGGTAAAGCCCAATGCAGTTTTGCACTAAATGAGATGCCGTTTGATCTGTGCCATGCCATGTTGTAGCTAATAGGAGCATTCTGAAGCATGGTTAATCTGACACATCTTGTAATAAATCTTCTACAATACCCAGTCTGACTTATACCAAAGGTACCTGGCTGACTGGGGAGACTGGAAGGAATTGCTCCACATTGCAGTTGTTGGGGTTTTTTTTTTCTGGGTCAGTTTTTTTTTTTTTTTATTGAGCGGGAATGTGTAGTACAGCCTTGGGCAGTCTTAATAGCAAAGCTGCCACAGGTCAGTCTGAGTGCTAAATTGATTGCTGCAGGCAGGCATTGGCCCTTCCAATTCTATTACAAAGAAGGATCAGCTCATTAACTTGTGTACAACAACACACAGACGCTTCCCTGGGTCTTGATAACATGAATAAAAAGGTTGGTGTGGACTGGAGCATTCAGGGTTCTGGCATTGTTTCTAGCTGTTCTGTTATCTTGCTGTATGGCCTAAGGAAAAGTACTTTTCCTGAGGCCCACTGGTGCAAATTGGGAGAGTAGAAATATAATAAAAAAGGGAATATCAGAATGCCTAATAATAAGAGACAGGCAATTGTACTAGGCAATTTAGTCACAATCAAAAAGAGCTCTCTATCTTGAATGTAGATAAAGATTTTGGGGCCAGACTTTTGAATTATTTAGACACCTGTTGCAGATGGATATGAACATTTTAAAAAGAGCCACAGCACCTAATTCCCATTTAAATCAATAGTTAGGTGTCTAGCCCAGATCTATAAAGGGACTTGATGAATGCAACACCCAACCTTGACACTTGTTGCTCATGGTAAAATGCAGAGCCCTAGGTGAGACACTGAACTCCCTCCAGTCCATGGGGAGAGTTAGGAGCCTTTGAATGGGATCCATTGACACAGGACATTGAGCAGGAAGCCACTAGAGGTAGTCAATAGAGAAATGTTGAGGCTAGGAGTGTGTCTTGAATTCTACACATCCTCAGAGAAGGGACTGCTACCACTAGAGGCAGTGGCACTTTGGAGCTTGATCCAGCAGGTGTTTTTGAGGGCACCCACCAGTTTGACACTTTGCTTATGGGTCAGGATTGGTTTTAGGTATCAGGTAGGCATGAACTTGCTCAGCCCTGTGAAGACTGAGCTGTACATGGCCAGATGCAGAACTTTGGGCAGCAATGGAAATGTTAATGTCCAGGAGACGTATCTTCAGAGTCAGCTGAGCAGGGATAGGGGCAGAAGTTGCACACAAACTGGTTTAAGTGATCAGAAACGGGTTTAAACCTGTAACAGAACACAAGCTCAATGCACGTAAACCAGTTTCAAAATGGCTGAAACTGGTTTAAGATAAACCTGGTTGAATGTAGTATCAGACTTAACTGATTTGGGTCAAACCCCTTTATGAAACTTTAGTCCAAGGCCCCTTCCTGATTCAAGTTAAATTGCAGTCCCCCAGCATCCCAGCATGCTTCCCAGCTCTGAGCTAGGCTGTGCTGTCTGCTCCAGAGAGCAGGGCTGGCCCCGCCTCTCTGCTCCCTAGCTGGACCAGTGAGGGCTGGCTGATGGGGATGGGGGGAAGTCTGGCTGGGGATGCAGCCCAGTCCGCAGTGGGGGAGGGGTATGCCCCCAAAGCAAACCCTGGCTAGGGTCTGGGGCTAGGGAGGGGGATTAAACGTCCTTTCCCCCCCGACTCAAACTTACTGCTGGCTGCTATTGTGGACTACAAATCCCAGAGGCACCTTGAAGCACGAAGAGGAAGTGATGAGCAAAGAGTCCTGCTGCGGCAATTCTGGACTGCAAATCCCAGAGAACTCGGGGGCAGCAGGAAGAGGAAATGAACACACAGCCAGAAACCCGTGCTCTAGCATCCCTGGCTTCTGTCCTGAGCCACTGCAGGCATGTGGCTGCGTTTTCTGAATTAAAGGGAGATGTCCGTTCACTTCTGTTTCAATTTAATCTGTTCAGTTTAGACTAACCTGCAAAGACTGAATTGATTCAGCCTCAGGCTTTTTGACTGTCTATACCTAGCCCAGGGGTTCACAGGCTCGCAATTTTGTACTTTGGCAAATGGTGCTTAAGTCTCTTTTCTGGATCTGACCCCTGGCACTTTTTGAAAATCCCATGATCTACTTATTCAGATACCTAAAGAGTTAAACACCTTTAAAAATCTGACCTTAAGGATATTCCAAAGTAGTTAGGTGTCTGCTTCCTACTGACTGCAAGATCCTGGGAGATGGGCCTCAGACTAGTGGAAAAGGAAAAAATCCTTTCATAAACTCTTTCCATCCTTAAAATTGCTTTTACTTAACACCTTTTAAGCTGAGGATAAATTCTTATGCTGTTGTTTAAATGATATTGTGATCAAGGTCTTGTGTATTTCATAGCAATGGAATTTGTCACAGAATTTACCTCTTGCTGCAGAGGTTAAAATATTATATCGCATTAACCAAGCATCTTGCTGTTATGGTTCTGAAGAAAGCTTATAAGATGTGATCCACGTGGAAAGCTGTACCACGTTGGCTTCTGGACAACTGGAAGCAAAGCTCCATTCATTTTAATCTGGTGCTTGGTCAAGAGGCTGTAGTTGCCACTGAGGGTCAAATCAGTGGTTCCATCTAGTCCAGTATCCTCTCATAAATGCTAGATACTTCAGAAGAAGTTACAAAACATTTTGCAGCTGGTACGGATGGGATAATGGATGCTTTCTTCTTGAGGGAAGGTTTCTTTTTTACCCTCAAAAGTTAGTTTGGCTTATATCTCTTCCAATACTCCTGGCTACGTTTGTGTGTGCAATTTTTATTTTAAGTATTTGCTATAAATCCTCAGGATGTTCTTCCGCATACATAAGCCTAATCCACTTCTATCTCATGCTAAGCTTCTGGTCACCGTGATATCTTCTGACAAGCTGTTTCTTAGGCTAATTGTGCGTTGTACATATTTATTCATGTTGGCTTAGATTCTGATCCCTTTGAATTTCATTTGGTGTCTCTGTTCTTTTTGCTGTATTAAAAGTAACTAGCCTGTGCCAGGGAACATACTGTCTTCTGAAGTCTCTCCACAGAGGAGGTGCAAAGCACCTGACTCTCTTCCCAGGCTGACTCCTGAACTGATGTTTGCTTCATTCTCCTGCTTAGTTCCTAAAGTATTTAGCTGAAAATAGGAAAAAATAAAAATGCCTGAAAAGAGATACCAGAAACAGAAACAAATAAAAACTCAACTCCTTGTGTAAATGTACTGTTTGGTTAAACTACACAGAACTGACAAAATTGTGGTATTTTGTTATAATTTTGCCTTATTTGAAGCTTGAGGAGAATCCATGAAATACAGATAAAAATAAAGCAGGCAATTTAGTTTACAATGTTTCTTTGTGCCAAGTCATCCTGGTCAAAAGGTACCTCTGACTGGTCTCTGCTAGCTTGGCAAAAGGCTAATGATAAAGAAAAATAAAGGTGTTCTATGGACCAGCTCAGCACCTTAATTTTCCAAAGTCTATATAATATTATTTGCTGCTTTAAATATAAACATTATGAGCAAACACAAAGCAGAGAGCATTTCTGTAGAACAAATTTTGTCCTAGAAAAAACCAAAACAAAATAAAAAATTTAATGGGGCCTCTGGCCAGAGAGTCCTATCTCCCTATTTCTCTTCAATTTTCCTACAGTGCCTCTCACTGTAGGACACTTCCCTAGCAAATGAGATCTGTGATAAAGAAACCTGAAAACATTTCAAGAAGTAGGTTTTATGAAGATGTGATCTTGTTGTCAGACATCTCCCTTTTAAAGGTCTGTAAAGCCAGGTTTAATGGGAGGCAAAGCAATCCTTGGATATTGTGGGCTCCCTGAAAACTGAGATTCTAGGAGTGGAAGAGTGGAAAAGGTGATTGTTTTCTTGTTTATTTTTGCTTCCTTCAGTTGGGTGAAAATGAATGTAGTGCTCTTATGCGCTTCTATTTAACTGTTCTTCCCAGCCAGACAGCCTAGGAGGAGGAGAGGAGCTAGAGCACTTATGTGATACTACTATTTCTTGCTGCTTTGGATTCTATAATTATGTTACTGGGGAAAATGATAGAGGACACCACCTGGAGTTCACCAGAGTACCTTCAAGACCCTTTGATAGACCAGGGGGGTCCCTTGCCTTGTTTACAAGCTCTCCCTGGACTGCTTTGTTTTGGGTAGTGATGGCAGCTGTATAGGGATCCAATTAAAGCAGCTGAGCTCCAGGCCTGCATAACAGCAGGCGGGCTCGAGAAGCACCCTTCCCACTTAATACTGAGTGATCCAGTCAGAGATGTAGAGGTCTAAAAGAAAAAAGCTTGCTGATTCTCCCCCACATGCCAGACAGTCAAAAAGCCCAGGGCTGAATTGTTTCAGTCTTTGCAGGTTAGTCTAAACTGCACAGATTGAATTAAAATAGAAGTGAACAGACATTTGCTTCTAATTCAGGAAATGCAGCCACATGCCTGCAGTGGCTCAGGCCAGAAGCTGGGGGGCCATTTCTGGTGCTCCATTCACTCTCATTCCCTGCCCCCTGCTATGCTTCTGGTTGCAGGGCTGTGCCTCTTATGGCAAAGCATGGGGGGCACATTCCACTTGTGTTGTTTACCCCCCACCCCCAGAGATGGACTTTGGGGCATAGGGCTGTACTTGCATGACTCCTATAGCTCGGCTGTGCAGGGCTGCCCCTAGTGTAGAGAGGACTTCTGTGTGGGGAAAGGAGGCCATAGCAGCACTCCCTCTGCGTTGGCTCCCAGGGCTAGTGCTCTGCTTAATCTACCCATTATGCTACTGCACTGCTCAAATGTGGCTTGGGAGTTACTTCTGGCTTGGGAGTAGCCCATACAGTGGAGTGTGGTATGTTTTTGAGGGGGTCACTGTCTGACAGAGTAACTTGGCTGTGTAGAGATAGCCTAAGAAGAAATTATTTGACTATTTTTTCAGTTAGGGAATTTTGTGTTTTGTTTGGTTCTTGCGGTTGTTTCTTTTTTTGTTTTTTGTTTTTTCTTGGGGGGGGGGGAAGTAGGTGGAAGTAAGGAAATTAGAATTAAAAAAATCTTTGTTTTTACAAGAGAAAGGTCAAGTCCCATTTCTGTCCCTTCCTTACACTAGCTGTGTTCGTTAACTTTCTTAAAGGAATTCTTTTATTTGAAGAAAAAAAGAGAATATCTATCCTGTAGGCTCTGTGCCCTGTAGATTACATTTGCCCAGCCTGTCCATATGCAAGCATGGGAGCAGTACTTGGTAGTGATTTGGTGCCATCAAACAGGGAGTTAGATCTGGTTTATGCAGTGTGAGAACTTTGCCAGGAGCTCCGCTCCTGTATGGATTATTACTTGTGCAAGGCAGGTATTCTTGGTACAGCTTTCCTTCCATCATGTTTAGTAACCACTGGCCTCATCTGATCCTATGCAGCTTCTATGTTCTGTAGAAATCTTGGCCCTGGAAGTCCTCTCTGGCTCAAGGCGGGCAGTGTGTTCTACAAAGTGGGACTTGTAATGAAGTGAGTTACAGACCAGACTGTGCTGTGCCCTTGTGCAGGAACTCTGGTGGGGAGAGGAAGGAGCAGAGGAAGTTCCCACAGGTGAGCTGCATTAAGCTCTAAGCAGCATTTGGGAGCCCAGGGCTTACTACAGACACAGCCCCACCACATCTCTCACTGGGCCTCTTAGCAGTGTCCTGATGCAGAGCTGCACAGTCCAGCCCTACTAATGGGAATGGTACTGCAGCCCCATAAAAATGTCTATAAAATTTCTTACCACCAGATGTGCTTAGTTAACTAGAGTCAAGATCACATAGTACCTTGTATAAGTTTGCTACTCTGGGGCTGTGTCTACACAAGAGTTATAAACAAGTACTAAATGACAATGCAGTAACTGGAGTTACTGCACAGTAGCGTCACTGAATGGTTTTTTTGTGACACTGACTGCGCAGTAGCCCAAGACTATTGTGCCTATCATGCCTTTCTGACATGTGCTGCTACTGCGCAGTAGTCATGGGCTACTGTGCAATTGGCATCTTGTGTAGACGCAGCCTGGCAGAAGTAAACCTTGGCACCTGGAAGAGCATTGTAGGTACTGCTGATGTACATACAAGCATGAAGACAAAAGGAAAGATCTTCAGTGGAATTTATTGGAAAGACATTACCAGTTTAGATGATTAAGTGACAGGGTTTTCTAAGTGCTGCTTTTTTCCACAGTTACATTAGTCCTTTGAGCCCAGTGACTCATTATTACTCAGTTAGTGAAAACTGCCATCTTTTACCCAATCCCCTTAGCTATTATTCCTGCCGTAAGTAGTATTGAAGTTCTAGATTTTTTTTTTTGCAGAATATAACGGCTGTTATAATGCTTCTGTCCCATGCCACTGGATAAATCGTCATGAGAATTTTTGTGGGACAAGATAGTCTAATTAATTAAGGTAGCTACTATTCGCCTTTTAAAAGGGGGTTTCATATTAGGGATGTTTCAAATAATTGTAGTCAACATTCTTCATGTACATAGTTCCCCCACCCCGGTCTCATGTTCCAGTACCCAAGGCATTTCTGGTTATAAAGATTAACAATTAAAATGAATAATGTACATAACAGAGCACTCTTCCTTCCATAGGATTTTAACTGTAAAATGCACTCTTCACATGCTGTAGGTAAGTGACCTAGGAGGTATCCTGATATTTTGGCACGTTCTCTGGAGCTTCCACTTTCATTTAAAAAAAATGAAAATCTCTGGCTTTTAGAGCTGCAAAGACACTGCTCCTACCCAGCAATGTGAACCAAGAGTAACAGACACTGAGCTGCCATGCCTGAGTCTTCAGAGAGCCCAGAATAGCCACAGGTCTCAGAAGCATGTGTTAGGGCACATTTACTTAGGTGTTCAAGCCAGTTGCCGGGGGATGATGTTTTAAATCTCAGCACTGGTAACTGCTGCATTCCTCAGGTAAGAATTGCACCCTTATTTGTCAGTGATATTTCATTTTGGTGCCAGGAGCAGGTGTGGTTTGGGGGATAACACCATGATTTTTCCCCTCATTGGGAATTAACCAAAACAAGATACTTACCTGGTGGAGGAAATACCCTGAACAAGGTAGTACAATTAAAATGGCACTGTGCAGTAGAGGGTGCACCCTTGTCTGCCTGCAGACAGGACTCCCTATGACAGCCTCATAGTTAGCTTCCCACTGGCCAGGTTCCAGTGGAAGGATCTCTGCTTCACGCTGACTTTATGGAAACGGGAGATTCTTCCCTAGCTTCCTCCTGCAGCTGTGCAGCTGAGGGCAAATGAAACCTGGGGGTATCTGAAGCCCAAACCTCTGGGCTTCAGCCTGCATGTAGAATACTTCCAAATCTTTTGGCAACCATCTGAAGCCACAGGCTGAAAAGTCTGGGGTGGAGGATACTTGCTGGTAGTAGGGATACTTATGGTTCTTGAATAATTCAAAGGATTTGGAACTGATCTGGCTAATTTGAACTGGGACACACTTTCCTTTAAAAAAAAAAAAAAGAAAAAAGCTGAACAGAATACAACAGAGCATGTTCAAACGTCACCATAAGGGAAGGAAATCCAAGGAACTCAGTGGAGCTCAGAGAGCACGTGTTTGTTGAATATCTTTACAATTTACACCACCTCCTTCAGTGACGCACGTGGCTAGTGTTTATGGTGGACTTAGAGGTCTTGTCTCAGCTTCTGCCACAGGGCAGTGAGAGCTGGGACCATAGCAGAGGTAATCTTCTCAGGCTATAGAACAGAAATATTCTGCTTTCTAGCTACCAGTCCACCTTGCTGAAGTTAAGAACAAGAGGCATAACTAAAGAACTTTGTGTCCTAGGCAGAGAAGGCAGGGGACAGTTGTGTGGAGAGCAGGGGACAGAGTATTGTAAGGTTGTACCTCACCTCAGCTATTACTGGGGCCAGCTTTGTGCACCATGCCCTGCCACTGAGGCTGCTGCTGGAGCTGGCTCTGTGCACCCTGCCTGGCTGCAGTTTCCATGATGTGGGCTGCCATCCTTGTGCCCCTCTAAATTAGTGTCCTGGGCTGGTGCCCCAGTTACCAACCCCCACTAATAGGAACAATATCCAGATCTTGCTTGAAAGGAAAGGCACTGTGACCTAGGGACTGAGGGACGCAGGAGGAAAATGAAGGAGAAAAGTTAAAGGAACAACAGTGTTCAGGGCTTCATAGCTTGGCAGAAACAACTGCACGAGGAGAGTCCAGAATGTCAGCTTTGAAAGTTAAATTTTATTTGTAATCCAAAAATAAAACAAAACATATAATTAGCTGTTAGGCACAACAGCACCACAGTACTAGAACATATGGTATGAACAGTATAACAAGAAAAGTCTTCTCGTAAAGAAGCCTACAAAAAACCATGCATGGAAATTAAGTATGAAAAACAAATTCCCATGTGTGATTTTGGGAACTGTCAAAATTCTATGCACAATTTACTCTTAAAATAAGACATCCCAAAATGCTCCAGTCCTGTCAGACTTGAGGCACTGGGTACTTTGCGTCGAGCTGAATCTCATGTGCCAGAATCACTCAAGGGTTTCAGAGGTTTGCTTGAGAGCAGAAATTCTGCAGTGGGTTCATATAAATGAAAACACCAAACTTGCTTATTGTGCTAAATATGAAAAGGAATAATTAATTCCATTAGTGCAGCCACCTCCCCTGTTTATTTTAATATTACAGTAATTGATTCTGTGCGGTTTCCACATTTTTAAGTGTTCAATCTGTTACAGATGTTTTACTGATAATGCATAACTGTACCATGGATGTTAGTGGTATAGTAGGAGGCTTTGGCACTCAGACTTTGGCAGCTGGACCTTATATATTCAGTTGCAGTTTTTAAGGATGGTTATTAAGGGCTTAGATTCTGGTGCACACTTCTACAGCAGAGATGGATTCGGCAGACAATTCCATGACTGAAGAATTGTTGACCAAAGCATACCCCGTGCTCTGAGCACACTGGGTTGGCAAATCAATGAGACCTTTTTCTGAGATTATTTTCCAATGCTTCTGTTTTTACAGCCCAACATAATGCCCATTAAATCAAAGGAAGAACTCTTGTTAATTTCACTGGGCATCAGTAAGACTGTTAGACAACACAATGAGGCACCATTTAAAAACAATAGCAAAGTAGTTCATACGCTGCCTGGCTGCTGAATGATAAGCACTAGTGAATATTTGCCCATTTCACCTAGAGAAGCACAGCTCATGTTGATAACCTGGTCCCAGATAGAAAACTCTTTGCCCTGTGCAGCACAAATTTCAGTGTAATTCAATTTAATTTGAAGGAATTGGATCAGCACCAACATCTTGTAATAAGCTATAATTTTGCCTGAAAATCCTGCTGTGCCAAACCCCACCCTGTTAGCCAGCTAGGAAACTTTTGAGTGACAGTGTGTACTATGTGTGCCTAATCCTGGGCACTTGCACCAGCTGGATTAACCCTTTAATGGACCCTAAGCAAACAAACTTGTGGGCCCTGAGTTTTTTCACTCAATTTATAATATGTAAAATAAGCATAACTGGGCCTCTTCTGCACTTAGGGCTCTAGGCATGTGCCAAGTTTGCCTGTGCTTTAATCCAGCCCTGAATGGACCTGGGTTTTCTGTAAAGAGAGGGCTTCTGGGATGGACTGTGTAATCCTTGGAGGAGAACCATCGGCAGCCAGGTTTAGGTGCAAGTGCTGAGCTGGAGCTGGTGTTTCAGTGTAGGTACCTTTTGTAAATTAAACCAAATATCGAATGGAGGGAAGTTTTAACTTGCTACCACTAGTATGGACAGTTTGGGGAACCCAGAAGTGTTTTAAAAAGGTATTGTTGCTGCAGCAGGCATGCCTTTTCTATCTTTCACTTATGTCTATTCTGCTTCTTTTGAGGAGAGTGGGGCCAATTGTGAAGGTCTGTGTCAGTGATGGCAGCATTAAGATAACTATATCTTTTGTTACTTAGTATAAGATGTTCAATCAGGAAACAAAACATACTAAGCTCACTCTGCTGAGGGTCAGGTCCAAGAGATGATCTTTTTATTGTTATTTATTTATTTTTGATTGTTACTATGAAATACTGATATTGTGGATCGGGGGGTTCATTGCATTGGCTATTGAGAGTCATGGTCCTTGCTCCAAAATTCTGTATGTCGGGGCAGAATTGTGAATATTTTTTTGATGAAGGAACCATAATGAGACTCTCTGGCACTTCTGCATTAAATGTAGATAAAGCTGTGGGTGTGGGTATGGTTGCAGAGAGAAGAGAGCATAAAACTGTTTTCTTGGTCCGGGATATCATTACCACAATTCACAACAGGGGGCCAAGATTAGGGTCTGCAGAGCTGCTACTTCCTTATTCCTACCCCTTGTAGGTGGGCTTGAGGGGCAGGATGGACATACTGGATTACATAGCTGCCCTGGGTGACACAAACTTCATGAGGCTTAGGCCTGGCATGGTTTGCTTCCTTTCCAAAACAGGTACTGATCAGGAGGCGAAGTCACAACCTGTTTTCCAGGATGTGCTTGGAAATACTACTACGCACTGCCCCTTTCTCAGGGCACTTTATAAACTGTTACTGAAATATCAGAGCTACACAATGCGAACATACAGCACAGAAACCATTCTAGTGGCTGGAATAACATGAATTATTAATGCCAAGGTTCCAAAAGAAACATTAACGTGCACACCTCAAGCCGGCCCCAGCAAACGTAGTCTAAACAAACAGCATGCAGGCAAAAGTAGAGGAAGGTGAGAGAAAGGGTGTGTGTGTAGGGGGGAAGAAGCAGACATAGGTGTGTGTGTGGTAGGATTAACTTTTTTTCTGGTTTTGTTTTGTTTTGGTTTTTTTTGTTTGTTCTTTTAATGAAAAAGTTGCAGAAGGAACCTGAGATTGCAGGTTCTAC
Source organism: Alligator sinensis (assembly GCF_000455745.1). Lineage (NCBI taxonomy): Eukaryota > Metazoa > Chordata > Crocodylia > Alligatoridae > Alligator > Alligator sinensis. The sequence goes on along the minus strand of NW_005842672.1, from coordinate 775,172 downwards.
CCACCCCTTCGTGGAATCAACATGGATCACTGTTGCAGAACTCAATTTATTAGGCTAAAATTTTCATGCCCTTTAGGTCTGGTTTCTTCTTAGCATCTGATGTACTAAGGTGTATTTGGGATCTTGACTGCTGTTTTAAAGTCCTAGCATCTATAATCTAATCCGTTAATACTGACTAGGAACCAGCAGCCATTCACGTGTCCTGATTCTGCCCCCCAGCAGTTTTGGCATGTGAAGCTTTTGGTTTAGGAATTTCTCCTCTGATCTCTGTGGCTTTTTATCAAGACTTTGTTATTGCTTATCTTACTTTGGACTTTGAGATGAGAGGTGCTACATATTTAAGTATTTTTAAACTGTTGATCAATTAAAGCCTGGTAACAGCTGTTTGAAGCTGGTAAGTACAATACTCTTTTCACAGATGAGTAAAACAAAGAACTGAGTGACAAAATGGCTTGCCTTTAGTCACAAACACAGTGGCAGATCTGTAAACAGAGCCTGCAGAACCTGACTCCCAGTTTGTAGGTCTCATTGATAGAGAAGGGTCTCTCCATTCCTGATTCAAAGCCTGGACACAGCGCTTATCTGACAGTTTCCCAATATACTCCTTTTATACTCTTCCCAATATTTATTTGCTGTTTCTAGGGCTGGTTCAATCACATTCATGTTTTTAAATACAATGAATTGCAGGGAAGGGAGGCTCCTCTCTCTGAAGATTACTCCGTCTCCTCCCATACAGTTAAGACTGTGGAAGGCAGTGCAGAGGCAGCATCAAGGCACTGGCCAAGAGAAGCTGAATAGTTTCTGCAAGGAGCAGCAGCGTAATTTAGCACACAGTAGCTGAGTCCTTAATGTAGGGGAGAAAGCCAGAGGGCAAGGCAGCTATACAATCCAAACATTCCCCCTCTTCTCCTGCCATCACACATCAGTAAGCAAACAGCCAGCTCCAAAATGTCCAGAATGGGTCTCAGGATAGGACAGGGTCTCTGCCCTCTGTCAAGCATAACCTGATCGTTCTTCCTCCAAAGTACGTGGAGTGAATAAGGAGTCTGGCTCAATATTTACCTAGGAATCTACCTGTCTGAAGTCTAAGGGGTGGATCTTGTATGCAGCAAGACTCTCTCTGTAACTGGCTTCATACAATATTGCCAGCGTAGGTTTTCTTGATCAGCATTGATTTAATTCTGCATGTATTCTATATAACATGCTTCCTTTATTTTACCTAAGTTATGCATCTTATCCCTTTTGTAAGCTGGATCAGTTACATTGCTAAAGGACAGCTAGATAGGCTGCTGTCCTCAGGATAAAATATTAACACTGATTTCTTTGTACTTATTTCTGATGTGTGGAAGAAAGCAATCAAACAGCCAGACTTCAAAGACAGAGTCTCTACATCTCTGTTGCCAGTCCTGCCTGCCACTGCCAGATGTGCAGAACTTCCCAAGCATAGAGCAGAATTTTAATGTATTGAAACCAGTCCTTTTGATGAGATACTGAAGTTCCCTTCTGTTTGGTCTAGGTGGAAATTGCTGAACCCCTGTCACATTTGAAAAGTTTATGAAAATAAACGAATGTCTGGGTCAGTAGTCCCTCTTCATAAACAGGCCCTAACATCCAGTTTAAGACTGCAAACTGTTCTTGCATCAATAATGGCCATGCCTTTTGCTTGCCCAGTTGTTGCCACCCCGTGACCCAACCCTTTGCTATGCTCATCATTGAGGGGTTCCAAGTTGAATATTCATTTTAGAAAGCTGAGAGCCTGGTTACTTGGAGCTGGTATACTTAGTGACAGCCTTGGTGCCTTCAGATACAGCATGCTTGGCCAGCTCCCCTGGCAGCAGTAGACGCACGGCTGTCTGAATTTCCCGGGAAGTGATGGTTGAGCGCTTGTTGTAATGTGCCAGACGAGAGGCCTCCCCGGCAATGCGCTCAAAAATGTCATTGACAAAGGAGTTCATGATGCCCATGGCCTTGGAAGAGATTCCGGTGTCGGGATGAACCTGCTTCAGCACCTTGTACACGTAGATAGAGTAACTTTCCTTCCTACTCTTGTGCCGTTTCTTATCCCCCTTCTTCTGGGTCTTGGTCACTGCTTTCTTGGAGCCTTTCTTGGGGGCAGAGGTGGACTTTGCTGGCTCTGGCATCCTGAAGGCTGTTCACTCTAGCACTTTAAGCTGCTTGAAAAGAACATTATTAAAATCAAATTCTACTCAATTTCTTCCTCTACTGCCTCATCTCTTTGAGAGGTATGGCATTCTCAAGGAAAAGGAAAGAGATTTCCCTGACATCTAAGAGGTTATTTCCTGATGGCCCACTGCAAGCATTGTTAATTTAAAAAGGTATCAAAGCTGCCTTTAAATGAGTTAGTTTGGGTACCAACAGCAGTCTACCTGTGGTAGCACAGACCTCATGGCAAGCTAATTAACCCTGCTCAGAACTGCAGAGCTGCTAATACACTGGGTAAATTAGCTGGGCTCTGTGTTGCTGCAGCTAGATTGCTTCCAGTAGCTAAGCTAGCAAGTCTGAAGCCATCTCAGGTACCAAGGCAGCAAGGGAACCCCAGACACAGAAGTAATGGTAGTGTGGGCCTGAGGAAAACCTTCTGAACTGAGCCCTAGCTGAAGGAGCGTGGAGTTGCAAGCAAAGAAATTCTCTCATTCGGTTTGATTCCCTGACTGTGTTCAGGAAAACAGGACTTTGTGCATCCTTTGCAAATAAATGTGTTGCACAGTAAAGATCTACAATGGCATCATTGATTTCTCCTCTGAAAGGGAAGAAGCCACAAGGCCCCCAACTTCTAGCCACTCAGGTCACAAAGGCGGAACCATATTTTTAATATTACTTACTTATGTGGGAGGACTTCTATTGAGGTCTCCTTTCTTATATATCCTTATATTTTCTTTGTCCTTCTTCCTGCTCATCTTGGTGGTTTGCCTTGGACCCATTTACATAATGAAAACAATAACTCAAAGGAGTTTCACTATAACACAGTTTTCCCCTGATCTACAGAGGCCTTGTCTACATTGCAAACTTTAAAACTCTGTTCTAATAGTGTTGTAAGATGGTTACATTACCAGAACCCAGTTCTAAGATCCTGCATCTCTACTACAAATCTGACATTTGTCCCTTGACCCAGTAAAACCAAATGTGTTGTAACCTGGCCCTCTGACAGGAATTTTTTTTGTATTCTACATGAAACCTTTTATTTTACTGTAGACAAAATTCTACCCTACCTCTTCTTGGTGCTGGAGCTCCAGCTTGCTTACAGCTTGATCAGTGAGCTGTATTTTGGTGGGCAGGAGAGACTGAAGAGAAAGGGGTGCTCTGTGGCTGAAGGCCCACGTGAAGTGGATGAAGAGCAGACAAGAGAGAGAGAACTGGAGCAAGATATACATCAACACATGCACAAAACAGGCAACACAGAAAGGAATCATAGCCTGAACCCTGCTAGGTAGCTGCTGGATTAATTAATGTGCATGCTATTCTCCCTTGATCTTTGGGAAGGAATGAGATGTGGCCCTTCATGGTTGTCAGACTCTTTGTCCATTAGGTCAGACATATCTTATTCTGTACTTAAAAATAAAACCCACTGAACTAAAAGGTACCTTGATGCTTTTGGGGGAAGCAGACACCCTATAGAATCCTCTATATTCATAGATTCATAGATTGTAAGGGCTGGAAGGGACCTCGCAAGATCATCGGGTCCAGCCCCCTGCACTAGGCTGGCCCATCTGTCTCATCACCCGTGCATGGGAGCAGGGGTGATGAGGCTGAGCTGGTATCTCCTGCATATCAAAGCCCATCTTCTGCCGAGGACTCTGCTTCCCCATCTGTGCAGTGGGTGCTCTTTTCCTGACAAAGTCTTGCAGTGAGCCCTTCCCACCCCTATATTTCCTGTGCCACTCTCGGGCAAACCTACCCCCTTGCCATGCCGCAGCCATCGGCCCTCTCCAGAAGCACTGAGCTGGATAAGTAATTGTTCTGTCGCAGTCTGACATCTCCAGAGAGGCAGCTCGGGTCTTCAGCAACAGGAAATCCAGAGGCAAAGCTGGAAAGCTATTAATGTTTAACACATGGGAAGCCGCTGTCTGTCAGGCGCTCCCATCGCCCTGGAGTTGGCAGGCAGAACGTGTTAGCACATCTGAGGCTGTTATTGGCCTGACAGGGAGGGCTGTATGAAGGGCTGTATTTCATACAGGGAGGGCTGTATTTCATATTGTATGAAATATCCTGTTTACTACCATTCTGTATGATGCAAAAGACAATCTTTTGCTCCAAATAAGGCAACCAAAGGTATGGTTTACAGTGAAATGTGTTTTAGCCCTCTGTATGAGTGGGGAAGACTGAGCAGACTGAGGCCAGAGATGTATAATCCCCAGATCTTGGAGCTGTACCAGATAGGAATCCATTCTCTTCAGGAGCAATAAGGGCTTTCAGGAGCAACAGGCGAAGGCACTGTCTCCGTGTAGCCCTGGGGATGCTGTAACAAGTTTGCAGATACTCTGCAACGTGAAGGGAGAAGGTTTTATTTCCCCTCAGCTCTACTGATACAATTCTCATGCTCTGTGTTTAGTCGGAGACTAGAACTGGGCAATAAGAGTCAAGTTCTTGTCTTCATGCACACAAAACTCCTAGTAATATGAACATTAATTCTACTTCCCATGCTTCCCTTCCTTAATACATCTTGTGGAAAACAAGAGAACTCTGTAAATCCAAGATAAGATGTATTAATATTACCCAGGAGGCTGGAAAAACTGGGCTTGGAGAAATCTGAATGTAGCTTGAAAAGCCCACAGCAGACTTCTTCAATGGGCCACAATCGCTAACACTTTCCATAAAAGCAAACAAATATTACACAAATTTAAAAACTGAACTGGCTGGAACAACCAGCATGATGAAATAATAAAGAAAGGAAGGTATTGCCCTTTCAGTTTGTTCAACGAGTGAAACTTCAAGTGGTAAAGCAACTGCTTTACAAAACTATGTGGTATTCAATTGTTTTCACGCAATGTTATGCTGTTATGCATTCAGTAATGAGACACCTGGATAGAAGATCATGGGCCTTACACATCTTACAGACTTGTTTTGAAGTTGTAACAGAAATAGTTTGATGAAGGGGGAGCTGGGAGATGAGAGTAACTAACTCTCCCTGAAATCAACTTATACTCTGCCATGGGAGAATCGAGCCCTAGGGCTTTACACAGCAAAGCACTCATTTTGAACATATGAATAAAAAAGTTACAGAAATCATTGAAACAGTGCTAGAAAAGACCTCAAGAGGCCATCTAGTTCATCTACCTGCTCTGAGGCAGGATCAAACATATCTAAAGTACCCCTGACAAATGACTGATTTATCTGTTGACTCTTATTTGTTTTGCGATCTATTTTAATCTTTAACTCCTCCTACCTTGTCAGGTATTCCCCATTCTGTATTTGTATGTATTTACATTAGTCGTCCTTCCTAATTGCAATGCTTTGTGTTTTTCTTTACTGAATTTCATCTTATTTTAAAACTTGTTTCCAAAGCATCAAAAGCATTTAAATCATGTGTGTCTGGACTTTTTTGAAACTAGACTGAGGAAAAATCAACTGAACTAAACTATTTATCTTGCTCTCTGCCTGTTTTTTCATTTTTTCTGGCTTGTTTCAAAAGTTCATGTGGAACAGAGGGCTTTGGAGTGTGGGATCCTGAACTGATCTTAAAATAATGGATGCACACAGAAACTCTGAGAACTGCCAATTAAACAGCTCGTGTTGTTCCTTTTGTATGCTTCTTTCTCACTGGAAATGTAAAAAAAATAGTGTCTGTATTCCTTTGTTTGGAAACTTGGAGATATTTATTTTCAGTGGGAAATCATTTTTCTAAGACAAGAAACAACTGTGTACTTATCAGCACTCCATCTTTATGGGGTTGGTTTTTTTCCTGGAAAGTATTCCAACAAGAGCATCATAAAATGTTTCATGTCTGTTGATGTTTTTAATGTACTTCTTTATATACTTGTTATTATTCCTACCTCCACCCTAGTTTCAAAGTCAATATAGTGCCCATGGCAAGTGCCAAAATCCTTCATTTGTGGACAGGACAGGTACTGCAGGGCCACAGCACTGTCCCACTAACTCAGTGGTTTTCAACCTTTTTTCATTTATGGAAAAACTAAATGAAAGCAAATGAATAAAAAATGTTTGGTGTGGACCCCTTTGGAAATGTTGATATTCACATACTTTTGATTGATCATAGCCATCTTTCAGGGACTCATTAGACATAGTCTGAAGACTCCAGCAGTCCATAGATGACAGGTTGAAAACCACTGCACTTATTAAAATGCTCTGCTGGATACTGTGGTTGGGATCTTGCTCTTGGTCCCATTTTAGCTGAGATACATGCCTTTATGCTAAGCTGTCTGGGCCCCTCTATGTGCAGGTAAAGGTGTAATGGGATCTAATGTGCAATCCACACAATCATGCCCCCTGCCGTGCCATACCTGTATGCCAGGAGGTGCAATTGTGGGATCACACAATAGATCCCATCACACCTTTATGTTAGTGCAGGGGAAGCCCAATCCGAGACTCTCCCTGCTGTAGCAAGGAGCAAGCTCCTGCAGCTGTGAGCCCCCTCAGCTGAAGGGCTCCCAGCTGCAGGCTTGTCCCATGCATCCCTGCAGCTGGAAGACACAGGTGCTGTGATCTCCCAGATCTGGGAGTTTCTCAATAGTGCAGGGCTGAGAGATCACAGCTGACACAGTCTCCCCGCCATGGGAGTTTCACATACCCCTGGGGCTGGGATATCATGGCAGCTGGAATCTCCCAGTCCCAGGGATTTCATGCATCCCTGGGACTGGGAGATCACAACTGTGCCCCATGGCTGCTGGGACTCAGCTGGGCCCTGGCATTGGGCGGTGCACTGCCAGGACCCAGCATCCACAGCTGTGGGACTCAGTCCTGGCAGCTGCTGGGGCTTAGAGTCCCCTCAGTTGTGGGACTCCCAGCCCCATCTGGGCACAGTGCTTACAGCCACAAGGAAAACTCTGCTACACATACAAATTAAAGCTTGATAACAACCAGCTATCTGATTTATTATAAGTTTACTTTCACATTCCTCAACCCCACCCAAGTTTCCTATTGCACACTAAGAGCTAGATAATACACTCTGTCTTCTTTGTCATTTGTTTATACAATGCCTATAGATTTAGATTTCTTGGTAGTGCAATAAATCAGCAACAGCTTAAAGGAGTTCAAGTGACATTTAAAAATGGTAACCATATTCTTTTTAAGGAAATCCAGGCCACTGTGTTTCAAGTGAAGGCAGAGCAGCATGGTATGCTAGGCAGGTGGGCAGGCAGGCACTGCTGCTGCTGTGCAGGAGCAAAGAGAGCAGATTGGAGAGGTGCCCAGCCTGGCCTGCCCCCCACCTCCAGCTGCGGCTCAGTCGAAGCCAGGCTGGGCACGTGCAGGCGGTGTGATGCCTGCTCCAATCTGCCTACCTTGCTTCTGTGCAGCAGCAGTGGTGCTTGCCTGCCTGGCATACTGTGCTGCTCCACCTCCCCACCAGACTGTGCCCTGTTTTCCTGAGCAGGACTACATTTCCCATGGCATGCAGGAGCCAAGGACTCCCTTACCCATTGCTGTGGGCCACCAGGAGAGAAGACCCTTATGCATCACGAGAGAGACATTTTGGCTACAGGATCCAGGCCATGAAGAGGGAGAGCATGACGGAAACAAATTCCAGTTCTCATAAAGTACCAGACTGAATTTCTGAATCAAAGGTTTTGCTTTTCAGTCTAATATTTTTGGCTTTTTTTTTTTTTTTAACAGCCAAAATTTTTTAATTTTCAGCTGAAAATGTTAGGCTGTGATTTTTTGCTGATTTTTTTTTTTAATTATTTTTATTTTTTTTTAAATCATAGTTCCACAGAATATGAGTAATTACTTTCCAAACAGCCCTAAGTAGCAAGGTGACTGCTGATACCCTTCACAAACAGGAGATCCTGCCAGAAATCAATAAGAGGGGGCTGATGGGTCTGGCTTTTTATCAACTGCCCCTTCCTTCAAAAAAGTGAAAAGGGAAACCACTTGAAAAAAATATGTTAGACACATTATTGGACACAAATCACTAGGAACGAATGGGACATACAATGCAATAGTGCGTCTAGCTGTCCAGTTTGAGACCCACTTTATCTTTCCCAGTCCCTATGACTCCTCCTTCCTGGAAAGGCTACATTTTTTGCTGAAGTGGTTGTTTAGCACTTGTGCCTTTTCCATTCTTGACCTTGCTGATATAACAACAGTACCAGTTAGTGCTAACTGTGATGGGCTGGGGTTTTCGGTTTTTTTGTTTTGTTTTTTGGGGGTTTTTTTTAGGATTTGGACTGTTAACCCCAACTCTTTCCTCACATGGAGCCCAACAGTATTCGGTTTTTTAATTCCTATTGGTCTGGATCAGATTCAAATTGTGACCGCTAGGCAATCAGTTTTCTGGCCTATTTGGAATCCCTCAAGCCACTGAGTTACTCTCTGGATATCATACGTTGATGAACTTGACAAGTTATATTTGCATAATTATCCCTTTTTTTTGAGTTTTTGATGGAAATACTGTACAGTGGGCATGTGTGGGGAAAACATGAACCTCAGTCTTTCAAACTTTATTAGTGTTTGAATGCTCCTGACATTTGTTAAACTTTTGACAAGCTATTTCAGTCCTTGTTAGACCAAATAAAAGCCACTTAGCCACTATCATTTACTCAGCTCCATATCTGGATTGTTTTGTTGGTTCTGTCCAATTAATTTTCCTTCTTTAATTCCATTTGCAGAATAAAATCGAGCAAATCTGGCTTTAATCCTAATGTCAAGGAAGTTAAATTGCAATTTCCTGCTACTCTTTGTGTTACCATCACTCAAGCACAAAGAAGGGCAGCAAATTACAGTGTGTTCCTGTGGAAAAGCAAAAGAGGGCTTCATAATGGGCTCGTTCATGTGGTCAGAAACATTATAATGGCACAGAAGAAGGTTTTAAGATGCAGTTAACAAATGGCCAGACTGCCATCAAGTGACAGGACTATTACGGGAATGGTATATTTGTACAGACTATATAAACTTGCTTCATTTTATGATACATCTTACAGGGACTTCACATGAATTCCCTAACATAGCAGGTACTGTTAAGAGTCACATTAATAGGATTCCAGAAAACAAATGGACATATTTGATAATTTGGTCATCAAGGCTACCTTAGAGTGCAACTGGGATCAGCTGTGCGATGATTCACAGTGAGACACAGGGTGATGCTTGCTCACATGCATGAAATGATCATCATATTTCAGACTGGGAGGATTTTTTTCTTTCTGGCATATTGTCAGGGACTGTGGTGCCAGTGTTGTATTCATTTCTTTTGGAGTACTGATTAGGGTTTGTGTAATAGGTCAAAGTGAGTGTGTCCCAAATGATAAATTTCCTACTGTTGTATAGGAGAATGGGGGAATCTTCCAAACCTCTAGTATTTTTTTTAGAAGTGAACCCAACAGGGAGAATCCTCTGTATTTTAAATATATTTTCTTTTGTAAAATCATCATTTCATCACCAATGGCTAAGTTCTATCTTTGAAACATGTAAATGCAGTTCTTATGTGCTCTAACCCAACCTCTATGCATTTTATTTAATCAGAGAAGATATCTGGCAGATACCTGCTATTAAGCTTAATTTATGTTAGGAAGAATTACAAAGCCTGACAGCTGAGAGGTTCTCTGCCCCTAAAATCTGTACAAGACTTTCACAAACACTTCAGAAGTAACTATTGAGAAGAATGTTATTATGTTTTATATCCAGAGATCTTTGACTTGCTCTTTATTATTAGTAGGCTTGGCAGAATTTGAGCTTTATTTAATAATGTTGATGGATAATATCAATATTTATGTTTAAGCATTTTTTATTTTTATCAATTCATGCAATCCTGAAAATTTAAATCAGGGCCTTGCGGGGCAGACAATTAATTAATGACAGTATGTTATTATTATTACAGTGCAGCTTAACTTCCTGCCACAACAAACATAACTGCTGTAGGACTGCAGCTAGCTGAGTGGCAGAGCTGCCATCAGTCCAGGTTCCGCTCTCCCATAGCTCCTTCATCCGCTTTGTCACTTCTTCTTTGTTCCCAGTGCCCTGGGGTTTCTAGGAGTTCCAGTCCAAACTACAGCCAGCATGGTTCTGTAGGACTGGTCCTCCTGTGAGTCTGAGAGTGTGAGGTGAAATAAATGTTTATTGATGCTTACTGATATAAATTGAATCCTGCCAAGCCTAATTATTAGTATCTATTATTTGTATTAACCTAGCAATTAGGAGCCTCAGTCATTAGTTCCCAACCACCTGACTATGCTTATACTCATTTTTCCTTTTCTTTTTATTCTTGTGAATTTGTGTTCGTTGTTTTGGGAAAAAGACAAACATTCTAAACACCCCAAATCGGTTTTGTGATCTCTGTAAAGACAGTACTTTGTGCTGTCTCTGCCAGAACTGAAATGATTTCTCAAGGTTCTGCGAACATTAATCAGAGGTGCGGATGCACAAGCACAATGGAGTGCTTTCTACAGCTGGATGTAGGAGGTAGTTCCTGAATTTTTAAACAAAAGGAAGTCCAGTTCTGCCTCATTCACTATGTGGGGTAGAAGTAAATGTCTGAGTAACAGGCATAACTGGGGGAAGCAACACTGCTTTTCCTAGGTCAAATGCTGCTGGTTTTACTCCAACGAATACTTACTTGAAAACAATGACGGAGTAATATAATGAGGGGTGGGGGCAAGGTGGGTGGGGAGGGAAGAGAAGAACAAAAATAGCAGCCAGTGCCATTGCCGGCCTGGCAGTGCTTAAGCCACTGCTAACACCATTGGCCCAGGGTGCAAAACTGCCAAGCTATGCCTTGGGTAACCTGGATGAAGCTCCCTATGTCTGAAATTCAGAGATGCTGGGCATCAGCAGATCACCTTAGCTTCACCTGGAATGTGGGATGTTCAACACCTTGGAAACAGCACATCCCAGGTGCTTGGGAGATTTTATTAGAAATAAAAAAGCATTTTAAAAAGCTTTTTAATAAACTACTTTCAGCTGAACTTTTATTATTGGTCTGTTTTGGAAACTCTCTGTGCTGCCCAGCTTGGTTAGCAAGGGCCAATAAAGGCAAAACAGGAGAATGAATGTTTTCTTATGAATCAACTCCTATCATGTTTGCCAGAGTACATCCAGCGCTGTACATAGCAAAAACCTAAGTTCAGTTCTCACCTAGCTCTCCTCCAAACAGATCCAAGGCTTGGAGAAGATGCATGTTATTGTATTACACCTGAAATATCCTCATTACCTTATCCCATCCAGCAGCACCCACAGCAAATCTGAATATACACTAAGAGAGCGCAAATAGGTAGAATCCCTAATTCACCCTCAACAGAACACACAGATCCTATGATAGTGTCTAACTTCCTGCTCTTCCTAGGGTTTGTTTTTTACCAGTAATTTAAAAAATAGTAGCATGATGTAAACTTAAGAAGCTTCCACTCCCCACTGCCAGTATTTTCTTTACCTGTCATAGGCCACTTAGCCAAAGAGAATTCTGCTCCTATTCCCTTTCCATCCTCACGGGACATAACTAGACCCACTTGTTAACTTGTCAGCTGTAATTACCTGAATCCTAATGCAGGGGTTATTGCTTGCTCCAGGGGTTATTCGGTGGAGGAGTTATGCATTCCCACAAGGGTTAGAGTCTGCCACTCACTTGCAGGAGGATGATCACAAGCAGAACAACACCAATGCAGCATTGCAAAAAACAGAAAACAAAGCATCATATCAAATCAGCAACCTGTACACCCCAAGTCTGTACAAATCCTTTTTGGCATTTACAAACACACAGAGATACCAGGCTGGTGTATGATATTGGACAGGACATGTAAAAATCACAAGCAACTGGAATCTGAACTAGCAAGTACAAAGTACTGATTAACAAGTTACTGCATAATATCTAATTCTACTGTGAAAACTTGAAAAATAGGCCCATCTCCAATAAAATATCAACAGCCAGTCTCATATAAATAGTTAAAGTTATGGGGTCATTTATAATCATTGAGGAAACTGTAGGACTCTACCACCTACTCTCTCTCTCTACTATCTGTACAAGACCTCGTACAATGGGCCCCTGGGCTCTAAGTCCTACTGTAATACAAATAACAGGTAATAATAATACTACATTTAGAGGAGTGATATACTAAGTCAGTGAGGGATTTTGGGGAGCTTTTATTGCATAGCAAAGAATCTAATAATCTCCCGTATTATATTTCACAGGGAAAGAATCAGTTAAAGCTGCAACTTTGTAACGCACGTATCTGTTATAGTTGTGTCAGAGGTTTCCATTATCTGAAACACAGTGTAGCAACACCTTTAGACATACACAATCAAACAAGGTAAGAATTGGGCAATACATGCTATGCACTCTCTCTCCATGTGTGGAACTCCTGATAGCAAAGGGACTTCCATTGCAAGACTGAAAGGAGGAATTGGACTGTGCATTAGTAATAAGTTATTAGTGAATTTTCTTCTAATTGTGTTGTTATGTTCAGGTTAGACTGTACTTTTCAACTCGTATTGCTCAAGGAAGGCCAAGCATTTTCCTCCCCATTTTAGAAAAAAATGATTAAAGATTCATAGAAATTGTACAATTTATGAAAAATTTAGGAATAAGTAAAAGCTGCTTTATTATTGCTCTAAACAGTAGCTGCTTCAGATGTGAAATTTAAATACAGGCATCATGGACTGAGTTACTAAAGGGGTATATATTTGAAATTCTAACAGACTGCCTTAGAAACTAAAAGAAGGATGAAGACAGGAGAAGACAGATTTCATTATTTCAGAGTTTTGAAAAATTAGTAGTAATTGCAATTTCTATATTAGTAGTATACTTGGCACTTGCCCAGTAATTTTCATACAAGGCAAAATGCTTATCACAGACATTAGAACTCATTTCATACATGCAGAAGAAAGGGGACAGTGAAGTTAAGTGACTCTCTCTGGTCACACAGCAAGCCATCTGAGCTGTGACTATGATTCTTGTTCTGAAAGGGAGATCATACTGGTCCCCAGTGTGGGAGAAGTCTCAGTATTACAGGTTATCTTGGGACCATAGTGTATAATATACTTGGTCACCCATGTTTGGAAAAGATCCAACTGGAACAAGTTCAGAAAAGGGCTACTAAGATGACGAGGGGAGGGAGAACCTATTATATGAGAGGAAACTGAAAGAGCTTGGCTTGTTTAGCCTAGCAAAAAGAAGGCTCAGAGAGGACATGACTGACCTCTACATATGGATCGGGGGTTAAATCAAATATGGAGTGCAGGGGACTGGGCTCAGTGACTCAGGAGGTCCCTTCCAATCCTATGTTCCTACCGGGCCATTGTTGGGGTGTTGAAGCCCCTCGTTCTGCTTCTCACTGTTCAGTTATTTTTCTGTAAGCAACATATCCCTGGCCCTGGGACACTGTGTTGGTGGGTTTTTCCTCTTCCCAAGCCACAAACCCCAATTTCATATTTTTTTGCCCATGTCAGGGCTTCTGTTAACAGAAAAATGACTACAAATATTAATTTCACTAAAAAGCTTGAGAGAGCTTCCAGTTCTCTGCAAAAACTAAAATCTGATTTTGGAACAGGCAGATGTTGGAGGGAGTGTGGTGAGCTGGGAGGATTCATGCATGCAGTGGATGTGTCCCAGGATTACACTGTTCTAGAAGAAGGTTGGAGATGTGGTGAGGGAAATAATAGGATGCCAACTATCGGATATCCTCTTAGTGTTTCTATTAAACCTTCCTGAAAACTCTGCAACATATGTGTCACAGGGAATTGATCTCTCATCTTGTAGTGGCTGCAAGAATTACAGTTTTAAAAGCCTGGAAGAGAAGGGACACCTCTAGAATCATTGACTGGTTTTAAAAAATTTGGAAGTTTTAGCAATGGAAAAGTTGTCCTATCAAGTCGGTGTTCTACAGGGAGAAGGAAAACAGAAGCTTACTTGGAAATCTGGTGGAAATTTCTGGAATTTGCTAAAGAAAAGAATCTTTTATCTCCAAACCAGAAAATTTGAGAAACTACTTTGAATGCTGAAGTGCAAATTCATGAGTGAACACGGTAAATTTAGAATAACTCTAAAATTTAAAAGCAGAGATAAGAAGATAATTAGATTTGCACTATGCAGAGTTTTAGGGAAAAGGATGGGGTGAATTACTGTATAGAGATGAAGAAACACAGGGGCTTGGCATTAACGAAAACATTGAGGAACTGCTGGAGACTTAGGGGAGGAGATGAAGGGAACACAAGACTTTTGTGGACACCGGTTTGGGTTGTGGTAGCACTGTTGATAGAAAATTAATGTCAGTCTTTGGGTGTATTCTGGAGGATTGGACATGTTTCTGAATGTTAAATCTGTTACTTTATGGGATGGATTAATAGAGTTAAAAATCTGATTTCAGTCCAGTTTGGACCAAAACCAACTCCCAAATCAAATCAAATTTCCCATGAAAAGGAAGCCTCATTTTTAGTCCAGTTGTAATGATTATTCATTCGTTGTCTTGTGATAGTGCAGCTCCAAGCACTATGCACAGCTTCCTTGGGATAAACACTCTACGATACAAACCCTGTCCCAAAGAGATTACAATCAAATGCATGTTTAAATAAGGCACATTCACATAGAGGGCTCTGAGCCTCAGACATAGTGTCCTTCATTGCACCCACCATGACAGGAGGGAAAATACATGATAGCTGAAGAGTAGTGATCATTCATGACTGATTCAAATTGGGAGCTAGGAATTAGAGCTGAAAAGCAAAGCACAAACTCAGAGTTTCCTGGCTCAGGGGCTTAGTTCTAATGAGAAAATCAGTGGGAGCTGTGCTGAGTTTCCCTCACCTGAAGTTTGCTTTTTATGGTACCTTTCAGTAATAGGTCCATAGTCTTGTCTTGGACATAATGGATCATTCTCTCCTCCCCTTCTACTTGCTTTCATCCTTGGCTTCTGTAGCAGTGCTCTGCTAATTATGCTCATCCACCTGCTCTTTTATCAGGTCCCTGAGTGACTGCCTTTCTCCTCTCCCACACTCTGCTGGTGTCTCCCATTGTTCTATTCTTTGTCCCTGCTTTCTGTCTCTGTACTCACTCCCTGCATGAGCTCATTAGCACCATAGCTCAGCTGTAACTTCTTTACTGATGACTCCTAAATCTTGCTATTGAGTTCTCTCCTTACCATTAAATGAGCACAGTCAATGAGAATAATAATCAGTGTTGGGCAGAGAGAGCTTTGAGTATGGAGTTTGAAGCTGATTTAACTCCTTTGTTGAGAAGGATAAGATCAGGGGACTGCTGTGCTGTTTTTTTGTCTCTTAAATATTGTGTAAAGACACTTTTTAATGTTTATATAAATCTCAAATAACAACAAACAATATTGATATTGTGGTGCTGCTCATATGGCCCAAACCAGATTGGGATACTTTTGTGCTAGGTGCTATATAAACACACTGGAATGTGAGAGCTCAAGCTGCACCTTCTCCCAACTTCCCAGCATCACCATCTAGATGGTTTATCACTTTGTGCTCAGCAGAATGGGACTGAACTGAACTTGCCTTCACTCCCTTTCCATAATTAGAGACAACTCTCCTCCTCTTCCTTCAGGCAAGCTTGCAAGAAGGCAATCTCTTCCTGCCTGTCTTTACCAGAGACAAGCAACATTTATAACATTTCTTTCCTCTCCTTTTCCTGCTGCTCTGTGGTAGAATTCAACTTCAAAATAGTCTCATCAATTATAACTTCCCCCTCTCTGATCACCTCAAATATCTTGCCTCTTCCAGGGGAAAAATACTACTATGATAGCCTTCCTATTCTTCCCTCTGACTTCCTCTCCCCTACTACATTAAATTGAAGATTTGTGCCCTCCCCTTTGAAGTGCTAAATTCCTACCTAAGTATGTCCTCATTTCTTCCTGTTCTCCTTCCCACTGCTGTCTAAACCTCTATCTTACTGCCACCTTTGCATCTTTCTCTCACTGTCATCTTCAGTTATAACTCATTTTACTTGACCAGCACTCAGTTTACTTCTTTCTTAACACTCTTCTTTCTCTAGCCTTTTGCTGATGATCTAGGAAGGTAAAACATCAATTTGAGACTAACCTTTTAAATGATTAATCCTAAATCTCGAATGTCGCACATCATTTCAGTGACAAGATTTTAGGGAGAGAGACCATATCTTCTTTCTTTCTTTGTACAAGCTAAGCAAACTGCCAATGCTCAATGAATGGTAGCATAACACATTTATTAGGCTATCTTGTACATTTTTGTTATAGATTTTGATAAATGCTTTAACAAATAGTGTTACAGATATTTAAGAAAATAAATACTCATCCCTGACAGCTCATGTCTTCAGAAGGGTCTGTGAAATGACATGACAAGAGTGGTGACTAACACTCACCACAACACTAGCACAAAGAAAATGTTGAGTTGCTGTAGGAGGCACACAAATTCCCCCACTCTCTTTGTGACTCAGGTAAGCTGCCAAAAATGGAGGTGGAAAACTGTGGGATAGAATGGTTTTGACTTCAAGCCAGCTGCCCGTGTGGCCTTTCTATAAAGAAGAAATTAATTGCATCAGATTCTTAAGTATTTTATGTAAAGAGCAAAACCTAACATTTAGCCTTAGTACTGAATGATAGATAGCATTAGGATTAAAGTCAAAGGTCCCCACAAGCCTAGCAGGCTACCAGGCTACCATGGTTAAGAACCACCATTTTCTGTAGCCAAAGGCACCCAGCGGGGCTACATGGCAGGCATCATGTCCAGCTGCCTTTGATTCCCTGACCTGGAAGTGGTAAAGCATGAAAACAGAGATGAAGAAGAAAACCAGAACCCAACAAAATGCTGAGGAGGAGGTGCTGTAGGCCTGTTCTCCCAGTGAGAGTCACCATGGAGTTATAGCTGGGAGAAGGAAGGTCTGGAGCAGATTACATTTATGTGCGTAAGCACTTAAGCCAGGAGGAAGGAAGAAGAGCACATGAACAGAATGAGGGGGAAGTGTGGCAAAGAGGGATGTGAAATGTGGGAATAGAGGGAGAAACATTGGGGAGTGTGAATGTGATGAATGAGGGCAAAGATAAAGGGGGAATGTGACAGAAGAGACAGAGGAAGAGAAGGAAAGGGTGTAGGACATCTTAAAAGGGGATGGAAAATGAGATATGTACCATGCACTGGGTAGGATGGAAGAAGAGAGGAATAATCACTGAGAAAAGAAAGGGGGTGGGAGAAAAAACACACTAGAGAGAGAGGAGAGAGAAAGAACTGTAGGGACCAAAGACATGACAAGATGGAGAAAATGGCTCCTCCAGATCAGCACATTTTGAAAGAGAGAAAAGATACTGCTGCCTTCACAAGAGCAGGCACCAGGAAGGATATGAGATAAAGCAGAGAGTGAGGAAGAGATAGAAGGGAAGAGAATGGAAATGGCCTGACCTTAAGCAGACAATAAAAGCGACCAAAGAGAGAACAGATGAGTGTTACTGCTCTGTTGGCTTCATAATGGTTTCACGTGGCCTGCCTTTTCCTAAACTATAGATCAGGATGGTTCATAAAATCCTCACTACGTCTAGAAGTAATGTGCCAAAGTTCAAGAAAATACTGTTGCTTGCCTGGCAGCTATTCTTCTTCTTTTCCATGCTTCACATGCAAACCAGTTGCTCTGGCACGACCAGGCTACACTGTGATGGCAGGACTACAATCCTGAACCGTTTAGAGGCTAAAGTGCCCTTCCTTCCCTTTTGTTTCCTTACGTTTCTGGTTTCTATTCAAATATTTCAGTGCCTAGTGATTCTGCTCCTCCAAAAATAGCACATGGCCCCTGAGGTAGAGGTCTGACAGGAATACGAAGTAATGGTCAAGGAGGATGAAGGGATGACAGTCTAGGGTAGGGTAGGGCAGCGATTCCCAACCGGGATGCCTGGAGAACCGCTCAAATGTTCTCCAGGCATCCCTGCAGCCTTAGCCCTCATGAGCATGGGAGAAATGTGGAGCTCTCCAGGGGGAACCCGCAGAGCTCCAGCCCTTCTCACCCCTTGTGGGCCGAGGTCCTCACACCAGGAGACTTGCTCCAGTCCAGCAGTTCCCAAACAATGACAGATCGTGCAGCACCAATTTAAAACGATACGAACCTTACGTACCAGCAGCAAATTTCTCAGTTTAGCCTTATGTACCACCAGCAAATTGCTGTCATGTAAATTAATTATAATAAGCCTGTTAACGCGTACCGCTGACAAATTGTCTGCATACCACTGGTGGTACCCCTACCACAGATTGGGAACCACTGCTCTAGTATTTTACTGCAGTCAGAAGGCGAAGCGGGGCGCCTGGCACCTAGCCGGGGCAGAAAACCACCAGTTTAGGGAACAGATTTTAGAAATAGAAAGTACTTCTGCCATACAGGGGCAGGCTGGGTAAATACCCTGTCACCCCTATGCTTGCCAAACAGCAGGGAGGGCAGGGCAGGGTGCGGGAAGTCCAAGCCTTGCTGCGACCGGCCCCTGGGCCGCGAAAACCAGGCGGGTGCAGGCCAGGCTGTAAGCGGAGGCTCCAGCAGGCCCCTGAGTCATGAGAAGCGAGCTCCCGTGTGCAGGCGCGCGGCCCTGCGGAGACTCACCGCCCGGCGCGGGAACACGCGGGTCC
>NW_005842672.1:750778-756159 GCF_000455745.1 Alligator sinensis | reverse complement strand
CGGCCGGGCCGGGGCCCCGGGGTGCGGGCGGAGGGGCCCTCGCCAGGGTCGGCGGCGCTGGAGCAGGAGCTGCCCCTGGCACCAGTGGCCCCACGGGCCGGGCTAGGAGCCAGTGCCGGGGTCACGCAGGGCAGGGGCGATGCTCCGGTGGGACAGCCCGCTCACCCTCGCCCCGACTCGACGCTGCCCTGCAAGCGGTTGCTCACCCTAGTGCCTGCCCTGTTCCTTCCTTGGCCGGGCTGGTCCCGGAGCAGGAGGCAAGGACGGGGCGACCTGCGTAGTCGCAGTGGTGCGCGGGTACCTGTGCCAGGTCAAAACCCCAACCCGTGGCCTGTCTCTGCTTGGGGAGACGGAGCGCCTGGTGCACGTCTCCTTTCTCTAGTTTGGAGAAGTGGTTAAATAAGGGGAAAGGAGCTGTTGGGACTGCGCTCCCAGTGTCCCTGTAGTGATGCATCTCCAGAAATGACTGACATGTGGCAGGGAGATGAGGCAGATGGAGAATGGGGGAAAAGGCCAGGAGGGCTGGTCTCTAGAGGGCTTTTCCCCCACTTTCCCACTCCCATTTTCAAGGAAGCAGTGAGAGGAGGAAGGCAAGAGATGGGTTGGTTTTGAACTCTGCCGTTAGACAAGCAGCTCGCGTACAGTCCGGCGTGGGCCTGCTCGTCTCTTTAGGAAGAAGTCCCCGTGCTGGCTGTGTCTGAGTGTATTGGTGAGCTCCTGCCTGCCCTTGGCATCACCGGGCCCAATTGCGGGATGATGTAAATGATAGTACTGAAACACTGTTTCAGTATCAGTTGTTATCAAGAGTAAATTGCATGGCTGAAACTATAGAGCCTCCTATCTTAATACATTTTAGACAGGGTAAATGGCTTAAGTGTCTGTTGGTTGGAAGCGGGGATGATTGATTGCATTAGATGAGGGGTCAGAAACATAAGGTACCTGGGCCAGATCTGGCTTGCAGAGCTACTGGATCTGGCTTGAGCTGGGAGGCTTTGGCATTGCATTGGCAGGGGGGCTCTGCCCACATTGGGGTTGGGCACTGGTGAGCTGTGCCAGAGCTGGGTGACTGCAAGCTGCACCTGTACCACAGCTGGTGGGTCAGGGAGAAGTAGTGGTGATGATGTGGGCGCAGGTCCCAGCTGCCTGGCCCTAGTAGCTCCCTATTGCTTGGCCCCAGTGCAGCTACCTTTGGCTTAGACTGGGCATGGGCAGAGCCCTCCACTGCTGCAAGGCCATGGAAGCCCCCTGGTCCGTGTCCGACTAGAGCTGGGTTATTCCAGCCTGTGGCTCAGGAAGGTAGTGCAGTGGCTAGCAAGAGCTTTTAGTTTTCATGTCAAACTGTCTCAAATACTAAAGGAGAGGGAGGAGGAAGGAGAGTTTGGAGAGTTTCTTAACTAAACTGAGGAGTCCAGCTGATTTGCAATGCAACAGTTCCAGCATGTTGGACAGGATTCTGCCTTCAGTTTTTATCTGTAGTGCTAAAGGCTTGTTTGTATAATCTTCACTTTTCTATAAGTCGGTGATTTTTACTCTTTCTTTTTTATGTCCGTGATCATTTGTTATAATTTGAAGGGCTGGGATCAGTTTTTAAATTATATTTGTAAAACACTGGGTCCTTGTTCATAATCTTGGTTGCATCATCTGATGCTTTTCTAAACTAAAACCTGATTTTTATTTATTTATTTTTTTAGTTAGGTGGGAAGTGGTAAGATCTGATACATAGTTATTGTGAATGGGGATGATGAACAGGAAAAGCTACCTTGGTTTCAGGTTCTTGTGGCACAGCATTAGGTCCAAATTCTGTGAGGGGTTCTGTGTTGGCAGGCCAGTGAAGCCCCGGAGAGTGCTTTCCAGGATGCTTGCCATTGGCTGTAAACTTGGCACGAAATATCCTTTAATCTAATTGCAATTCTCTCTCTCTCTCCCCCCTTTTAATAAAAGGACTGTCTTGTGAAACTCTTCTAAGTTGAGGTATTTGTGAAACTTAGGCTCTCTGGAGCTGAAACAACTTGACAAGGCATCTTTTCATGACTAGGGGCAGACCATGCACACTTTTTCTTATGGAAAAAAATCACTCAAGTGAGTTGTGCTATGAATTTGCAGACTGTTGTGGAGGTGCTAGTTGTGATGTTCTATTTAGAGTTATTGCAGAATTTGCACTCAGTGGTACTAAAATACCATTCAGATGCTCTGATGACTTGAACTGTTCTTTCATTAGCTTTAACACCTTTTTTCCTCACAAGGCAGTTTGCTTCTTCCATGGAATTTCCTTCAGACTAAGAAGTTATGCTTATCATACATATCCAAAGAAAAGAACTGGAGTGTCTTAAGGTTCAGACTTGAGTAAGGGCTCCGCACATGAGAGAGTAAGTAGAAAAAACAATGAATAAACTGGGGACTAGAAAAGACCGTGGCAATTGGCCTTTTAGGGCAGTGGTTGGTTGACCTTTTCAGACGTAGGCCCAGGTCCGAGGCAGCTGCTACTACTGTCTCTGTGCTGTGACACAGGGGGAAGCCCCTGCTGCTAAAGCCCTGTTTTCAGGTCAGATCCATTCTATGGGCTGTAGGTTGCCAACCCCTGTGCTAGGAAACTATTAAGACTCCTGTGGAGTTTTACAGCTTCACTACTGATAATGTCTTCCCTACGGTTAGTCTGGGGGATTGAGCCTAACCCAGACATGCGCCGCAACAAAGCAAGACCCTAACAGAGTTTTTGGTTCCTCTCTGGTGCTGAACATGCACATGTGCATGTGTATGTTAGGGCTTTTGGAGATGCATATCATGATCCTTCTGTGTAGCAGAATAACCAAGCCACTTTGATTCTTTCTCAGTGAATTATGGGAAATGTGTCTGTCTCCCTGGACACACATTATGGGGGAATTGTGGTCTGCTTTGAAAGTCTGCTCTCATTCAAGAGATATAGCCTGTATCACAGTGCAAACCTAGGCAAACTTCCAAAAAGAAAGAACTTCTTGAAAAAGAAACCAGGTTTTAACTTGCACCCTGCAACAATGCCAGCTATAATCAGCTCTAATAGGCTTGTGTGTGGGCAAGAAGGGGTCAAAGGGCAAGAGCCCAAGTCAGAGTCTGGGCTAGGTCTGCAGTGTAGAAAAATATCAATTCCACCTGACTGGTGGGTGAATTGAGTGAAAGAAATAATATTGGGATAATATTAACTTTGTGCCAGATGCTTTGTGTAAGTGATATAAAGCCAGCTTCAGGAGTGGTGGGGAGAGATGAAGGAAGGTTAAGCTGTGTTTTTTTTTTTTTTCTTCTACTTTGAATCTTGCAATGAACTTGCAGAAAATACTGCTATACTGTTGTAGAGGGGATGTTCTTTCTAAGAAAGCAGAGAAGCTAGAAATAAGTTGTTTTCTGCTGCTGTTCTATTTGGACTTTCATTGTCTCAGGCAGCAAAGCATTAACTATAGTCTCATTTACTTGTGTACCCCCTCTTCCCCCCACCACCCTTGCTTTTACAGAATTTCTATGAGTCATTTGGGTAACAACAGCAGCTACTTAGAATTGTTCTGTCAGGAAGCTGTTGGCTAAGGAGCAGCCTTAGAACAGCTCTGCTCCGTTTTGACACTGTTGGGGTCCTTTTGTCTTGGGTTGGACTGGGAGGCCGTGCCCTTTTTCCTCTGTTCCTGTTCATGGCCCTCCGCAGCTTCTCAAACCTCTGTCCACTTTTAGTAAGTAGGATGTTCTAGGAATTGAGTTATGCTAAGTCCCCAGTTCTTTTTTTATTTGTTTCATTTTTTTTCTTTCTTTGCTTCTCTTGGTTTCTTCACTTGAAGGGTTAAGTTAACCCTTCTTAGATGTAGAAGTGTCTTCCAGTTTATTTCAAGTGCAGTATTGATAATAAAGTCTGCATAGAAAAAAATCACAGTGCATTTTTGTTTCTGCATATAATGTTAAATGTGATAACTACAAAGCAATGGTTTATGTAGCTCAGTGTTTAAATACATGAGGCCATATTGGGCGTTCTCCTGCAGTGCATGCTGTTTCAAGAATAGTAGGCCTGGAAAACAATTTTTTGTTTTAAAGCATGTATTAGTCTTCATATCCCTTCATAAAGTGTTATAATGAACACGGTGCCCTCAAAAGATTCAAGTCTACTCAGATTCTGGAGAATGGATTTTCCTATGCAAAGTATCCTTGGTTCTTCAAGCCAATGGTTTCAAACTTTACCTAAGGGGGGGCTGCATCTGGAAGTCAGCTACTCAATTTCTGAATTTATCCAGTTGTCTACATCTGCTTGGACAATGTGACTTTCTTCTGCTACTTACGGTGATCCATTCACTAGGAAATGGACTGAGATCCCCCACTTAATCTTATTCAGGCTACCAGAAAGTCTTTACATGGTAATGGCATGGTAATTAATTGGAGGCTAGAGATGAAAAGCCCAAAGGGAGGTAATCCCAATGCGGATCAAAGGGGGCAAGAGGGTGCAAAAGCCCCCATGGCTCACCAAAAGCATCCGGGAACGTCTCCTAGCTAAAAAGGAGGCGTACACCCAATGGAAGGAAGGGCCATCACCAGAGAGGACTATACCTCGGTTGCTTGGGATTGTAGGGGGGTGATCAGGAAGGCCAAGGTGGAGATGGAACTGGGACTAGCTACCCAGATCAAGGACAACAAGAAGTCCTTTTTTAAATACATAGGGGGTAAAAAGAAGGTACCGGGTAACATGAGACCTATGCAGGACACGCTAGGAAATCTGGTCGTCGCGCCAGACAGTAAAGCTAACCTATTTAACAATTTCTTTGCCTCCATTTTTCTGAGCGGGGACCGGGTCACTCCCCCCCCTGCCTACCAGGACCCCCGTAGGTGCCAAGGGAGGCGCACCCAGGCCTAGGGTCAGTGAGGACCTAGTCAGGGAACTTCTGGAGGGACTGGATGTATTTAAATCAGCAGGTCCTGATGATCTCCACCCCAGAGTGCTGAGGGAATTAGCAGAGGTCATTGCGGGACCCCTGGCACAGCTTTATGAGTACTCATGGTGCTCTGGTGAGGTGCCAGAGGATTGGAAAAGGGCCAATGTTGTTCCCATTTTCAAAAAAGGGAGGAAGGAGGACCTAGGAAACTATAGGCCAGTTAGTCTTACCTCGGTCCTGGGTAAGCCTTTTGAGAGAGTTATCCTGGTGCTTGTCCACGAGGGGCCAGCAGGGGAGATTATGCTCAGGGACAACCAACATGGGTTCATTAGAGGCAGGTCCTGTCAGACCAACCTGGTGGCCTTCTATGACCAGGTCACAAAATCCTTAGACATAGATATAGCAGTGCACGTAGTCTTTCTGGACTTTAGGAAGGCCTTTGACACTGTCTCTCACCCCATTCTCATTAAAAAACTAGGGGACTGTGGCGTCGACACCTACACA
>NW_005842672.1:712934-750737 GCF_000455745.1 Alligator sinensis | reverse complement strand
GCTAGAAGGGAGGAATAGGCTGCAATCGGACCTAGACAGGTTACAGGGGTGGGTGGATGAGAACAGGATGGGTTTCAACACTGACAAGTGCAAGGTGCTGCACCTGGGGAGGAAGAACCAGCAGCACACCTACAGGCTGGGGAACTTCCTTCTCGTCAGTGCAGAGGCAGAAAAGGATCTTGGAGTCATTATTGATCCCAAAATGAACATGGACTGACAGTGTGGGGAAGTGGTCAGATAGGCCAACCGCACCTTGTCATGCATCTACAGATGCATCTCAAGCAGGTCCAAGGAGGTGATCCTCCCCCTCTATGTGATCCTGGTCAGGCCGCAGTTGGAGAACTGTGTCCAGTTCTGGGCGCCGCACTTCAGGAGGGATGTGGACAACATGGAGAGGGTCCAGAGGAGGGCCACCCTCTCGATCAGGGGGCAGCAGGGCAGGCCCTACGAGGAGAGGCTAAGGGACCTGAACCTGTTCAGCTTCCACAAGAGAAGGCTGAGGTGGGATCTAGTGGCCGTTTACAAAGTAGTCAGGGGGGACCAGCAGGCATTGGGAGAGTCCCTGTTTCCCTGAGCACTACCAGGAGTGACGAGAAATAACGGTTACAAGCTGGCAGAGGGTAGATTTAGGCTAGATATCAGGAAGCGCTACTTCACTGTCAGGGTGGCTAGGATCTGGAGCCAACTTCCAAGAGAAGTGGTGCTGGCTCTTACCCTAGAGGTCTTTAAGAGGAGGCTGGATGAACACCTTGCTGGGGTCGTTTGACCCCAGTACTCTTTCCTGCCATGGCAGGGGTCGGACTTGATGATCTGCTCAGGTCCCTTCCGACCCTACCAACTATGAAACCATGAAAAGATCCAAAATGCATAACTAGCCAGTTTCAGTAACACCCCCCACCCCTGTAGAACTATTTCTTTTTTTCTTTTCTTAAAGGAGACATAAATCATAGGCTCCAAGAGCTTTCTCTTCTGTGTTGTTTCATAATTTTTGGAAAGTAGATGCTGTTTAGGAATGTCAGGCAGCTTGCCAGATTCATTCGTGACTTGCTGAATTTTCTGTAAAGTTGCTGGTCAGTGACTGTTTTCTGTTTATGAAGCCTGTCAACAATGGCAACAGTAAGTTCCCAAAACAATGTCTACAACAAAGACTCCAGTGCTGCATGCAAATATGTTTGAGCACTCCCATGTAGGGTTGGGAAAGAGGGACTGGATACCAATTTTGTGCTACTTTCACCTCCCCCCGCCTTTGTAAGTAAACTTGTTTTTCCTACTAACCTATATAGCTTCTATGGTAATGGAACAGTTTTAGCACTTTTCTCTAAGACTGCATCCTGCCTCCGTAGCTAGGAGTTACCCTTTGTCATTGTACCCTTTTTCTGATCTTAATTTTTACAAGAGAAGAAACATAAAAGGTGCCTGTTGAAATTTTTTCTGTATCTAAACACTTACTGGTGATGTAGATTACCAGGCTAAATCTTCACATTGTGTGCATCCTTCATGCTGTCAGGATAGTGGAAGAAATCTATTATTATTATTATTAGTTTATTTATTTAACTTGTATATGTGGGCATATTCTACACATCTTACAAAAATAAAGAACACTTTGAAATTATAGTAAGTTTAGGCCTCAGCATGGGTGGTCCTAATTTATACTAAAAATCCTGTACCAGTGAGTCCTTCTCAAATTTAATGAATTAAAGGGGGCTGTGTTTTATGGTCTGTGGAATATGAGAAAACACTTAATTTTTTAGATCGACTCAACATTTTAAATGTTGAAAGGATAATGTATTGCATTAACTGTATACTTAGTCTAGTATTAACAGTCTTCCCCCCAGATATACAAGTACTTGCCACTACTGTCATGCAGACAGCCATTTTTTTGCCTTCCTTACTTTGAACTCAGTACAGCTGGTAGGTACAGAGAAACATTTTTATTTTTCTGCATATTGCGTGTTTCCCACAACATCAGTTTCTGGTAATTGCAGTGTGAATTGCATTCAAGGAATATGGTAAAGCCAGTTTCTGCCAGTTACTGATAAAAGTAAAAGTTAAATCTGCACAGGAAACAGAACAGCTTTCTTGCTGTTGGTACTCACTTAGCACAAGGAAAGGTCCGTCCCCCCCACCCCTCCCCCTTCTGCCTTTCATAAGTAAGGTTCATGTTATATTCTGGGGCAAGTTCTACGGAAGAAAGTAAGATCTTTTCATTTGGACTAGTTCGTGAGGTGTCAAACATGGTCCATGGGTCAGATTCAGCACCCGGAAGTGGGGCTTCCTGCTGCAGTTGCTGAAGCCCTGTGTTGCTTGTTTAATCCTCCCTTTACTTACTTCCAGATTTCTGGGTTGGTTTGCTGTTGGTGACTAAAATCAGCAATGAGAAAAAAGGGTGGGGGGAGGTAGGGGACTAAAGGGCCCTGCCAGCAGTTGCAGTGTTAACCTCCTAGGTGCTAGTCACACCAACACAGCAACTCTAGCAGCTGCACTGAGAAGCCCTGCTGCCTGGATCATGAGGTGGGTCATCCAGCCTGCAAAAGCCCACCCCGTACTCCTGGTGGACAAAAATGGCTGACCATCTCATTTCAGTTTTATACTCCTGCACTAGGTCATTCAAAGTTGAGAAACACCTGGGAATTGGGAAAGAGCTACTTTTTCCTTTTACTTTAAATCTCTGCTCAAAAACTAGGTGACAGAGAATGAGAGTTAATTGTAAAAAATGTAAATGTCATGGGGCTAGATCTTCAAAGGTTTTTGGTACTTAGCAGGACAATGGGATTTTAAAGCTAACCTATATAGGTGTCTGCTGGAATTTTCCAAAATACCTTTCCTTTTTCAGGCACTGAAATGTCTTTTTGAATTTTTGCCCATGGTGATCAGAAGACATCCCTAGAGTTAATACTTTTTGTTAACTAAATTAACTCTTGGAAACTTTTTTCCTTATATTCAACATGTTTGAGTTTCCAAATGCATCTTAATACAAATCACAAGCAAAAAATGTAGTAAATGGAAAGTGTGAACATCATTTTTAACATAATAAAGTATACGTTTTAAGAATCCAAATACCTGCATATTTAGCTATGTAACTTTGGATCTACTCTGTGTTTTAGATAGCAGAAAGTCATCAAAGTTGTATAAAGGTTTTATTGTCCACTAGCTACTGAGGGGTGTGCCTTTCTGTAGAAATATAACTTGTATAAATGGAAAATGAAGATTTCAGTAACTGTTAAAATTGTGAGTTAAATCAGCCCTTTCTGGTGAGCTGCTCATGAGTGTTTCTAGTACTGTGTAAATCATGAGTGAGCAGTCTTACGTGAATGAGGTAAAGGAGATCACAGCCAGTTTTAGGTAAAGTGGTACTCTGGGTGCCCTTGTATTTTGGTGCCCCTCTCCTCCCCCAGTCAGTGCTGACTGGGGAGGCAGGCAGGCAGGCAGGGGCGCAGGGTGCAATCCAGTGGGGAGGAGGTAGAGCAGCATGGTGTGCCAGGCAGGTGGGCGGGCAGGCACTGCTGCTGCCATCTGCACTGTCCAGCTCAGCTCCTCCTGAACAGGGGCTGGAGGTGGGGGGTTGGCTGGGCACTGTTCCTCCTGCCTGGGACAGGGTGGGGAAAGACCACTGCTGTGAATGTGGTGTGTGTGTGTGGCACCCCTCTGATCATGGTGCCCTGGGAAGCTGCCTACCCCTAAGGCTGGCTCTGTTAGAAGTTGCCAGTTTCTTCAAGACCTGGTTTAGAGAAGAAACTGCTATCTTAAACTGTGGAGAAAAAGACAAAAAGTTCAGTCTTTTCCTCCCTTCTGCTCCCCCCAACAAAAGGTAATGACTAAAATATTAAACTCAAGACGAGACTTACGACAGCTCCCTTTTCTTTTTGTTGACGCGGTGAGGTGTTAGCTCTGTATGGCTTCACCAGATAAGGCCAGTTGATGGCTGTAGTTATGTTATTCAGAAGCTGTGTTCACATGCCACAAATCTTTGTGCACATTCTGTGCTCCTGTTTGAAAATATACTGAGTTAAGGTGTCCCAGTGTTTGTGTGGGCATATCTGTATGGTATGCTGTTTTGGTCTTCCAGCTGCCATCCCACACTGCTTTGCTTTGTGTCATGCCAGTGCCAATTGGCCTATTCTTAAAGTGGCTCCTTTAACCACGTCACAATATAATTCAACAGCTTAGGGTTTTAATCAGAAGCACAAATCATGAGCTTCTAAATAAGGTAGATGGACAGATGTTCATTTGAAACTCTTCTCCAGTGCTGCTTATGTCTATACAGATCATTTTGTGACTTGCACTGGATATGAAGTCCTCAAACTGGGGAAGGAACTTCAATGTTCAATCTGTGCTTTTGGTACGAAGAATACTGATGTGAAAGTGCATCTTTTATTCCTGGAAGAACTACTTCTCATTCTGCCCTTTCCCTCAAGCACTTATTAGAGTTGCTTTATAAAGCTGTTGCCTTATAGTTTCATAGTTGGTAGGGTTGGAAGGGACCTGAGCAGATCATCAAGTCCGACCCCCTGCCATGGCAGGAAAGAGCACTGGGGTCAAACGACCCCGGCAAGGTATTCATCCAGCCTCCTCTTAAAGACCGCCAGGGTAGGAGCCAGCTCTACTTCTCTTGGAAGTTGGTTCCAGAAGTTGGCCTCTTTTAATGGGGAGAGGGTGAGAGGGGACAGAGGAGCTTCTCCTCGGGCTTTTTGGTGTGCCCTGCAATAGCATGTGTGTTTCTGCTGTTTGCCATTACTTAGCTTCCCCTTTACAGCATTGTGAAATTTTCTGGAGTTTCACCGCTACTCGAGCTGTTCAGAATAGTGGTAATGAAGGCATTTTCATTCTGCATCTAGGTGGTAGCTTTGAATAACAAAGGAAGCATTGGATTCACTTCTATGGTTGTACAGAGCTTCCTAAGACCTAACACTTCAGGTTGTTGTTGTTGTTTTTGTTTGCTTGTTTTCCCTTAAAAAGCTTAAATGTATATTGGGTTTTTGGTTTGTTTTTAAACATTATGGCTAATATTCTGAGTAAGAGGAACCTTATTGCATGCCGTTCTTTTTCCCAGTTGTGCTCAGGAGTGTTACTATACCATATTTGAGTAACACGGCTGTGGGTGCAAACTAAGCCAGTCATTGAAATGGCCTGCTCAAAGGTGCTTTCTTTTATTCCTGCAAGAACTACTACTATTTCCCTTTCCTCTTGCTACATTTTTTTAATGAAGCAGTTCCTTTTTTTTAGGGACCCCTGCTATCAAAATTGGGCTGGCCATTTCAATGCTGTTTTACCAACAAGAGTTTACATTTGTCTACTAAATTTTTAATAGTATTTAAAGCTCTCTAACAATAAAGTAGTATTGGTTTTAGATGTTGCATGCAGTATTGTTATAAAGAGTTTTAAATACCTTGCCCTAAGGCAGTGGTTCTCCTTTTTTTGTACCAGAACCCATTTGTAAATCTTGATGGCTGGTCCTGACCCCTTGTCTGCTGCTCCTAGTCCCCCAGTGTGTGGGGCAGGGCATTGGCGACTGGTGCCTCCTGGCTCTGGGGGGGCACCAGTGGCTGATCACTGATGGGGGGAGGGGTTCCTCAGCAGCCAATCGCTAACCCTGGAAGTGCCACCGGTGCTTTTGGGGGTGGGGGGGAGGGGGGCATTGGCCAGTGCTCCCCACTCCCCGGCCAGCGAGAGTCATTTCGGGGGGGGCTGTGCCCCCCTGTGACCCCCCATGTGTTGCCTATGGGGCAGGGGTAGTATGCATGGGATATGGGGTGGGGGGTCCCAAGTATCCCCTTGCAGGCTGGAACTCTGCCAGTCTGTAAGGGAAAAACCACGGTTTCCCACATTTTTCTCCTTTAAAGGAGAATCCATTTTTCAAGTTTGTTCATGACTCTCTCATATATTCTTGTGGCTCACTTTTGGGTCACAACCCACAAGTTGAGAAATGCTGCCTTAAGGAACTTTCATTTAAACACTTGTATGCAGTTTCAGCAAAATAGATTGGAAGTGATGAGAAGGAAATTAGATTTGAGGATTTTTGGCAGAGGACACAGGCTTGGACAGTCTTGTATATAAGTGACAGTAAATGAGATGACAATGACAGACTTGGAGCAGTAAGTTTTGAAGATTTGAAGAGCTGTAAATGACCAGGGGAGTACTAAGAAAATGGAGATGCAGGTGGAAATCAGTTATGCAGGGCTTTAATGTAAATAAGAAACAACTTTCTTTGGACAAGCATTTATCGGGCCTATTCCTTCTGCATGTCCAGATGCTCTGGTTACGGAGGTATTGGGTATGCACCAGAAAAAATCTGAAAATAGTTGCACAGCATGAAAGAGAGGTCTATATTTACCTTAAAGAGAGCAAAGCCATGGTCTCTATGCTTGTCTTTATGCCTTGCCTTTCAGAAGGAATTAGTTTAAGGTGCCACTCTGAGCTATGTACAACTGATGAGCGTGTGCTCTTGGCTTCCAACTAGAGGTGCACTGATGTATCATAAATATGTTTATAAAAAAACAAAACAAAACTTGGCATTGATGCCTACACAGTAAGATGGGTGGCAAATTGGCTAGATGGTTGCACCCAGAGAGAGGTGGTGGACGGGTCATTTTCGACCTGGAGGGATCTGGGCAATGGAGTCCCCCAGGGTTCAGTCCTGGGACCTGTACTGTTCAACATCTTTATCAGTGATCTGGATGTGGGTGTGGAATGCATGCTGTCCAAATTTGCTGATGACATCAAGTTGTGGGGCGAGGTGGGCACACTGGAGGGGAGGGACAGAATCTAGCTAGATCTAGACAAATTACAGAGGTGGGCGGATGAGAATAGGATGGAATTCAATGCAAACAAGTGCAGGGTACTGTATCTAGGGAGAAGGAACCAGCAACACACCTATAGGCTGGGGAACACCCTTCTTATCAACAGTGAGTTGTGCTCCCCACTGCCAGATGGCAGGGGGTGCGCAGCCAGCATAGGGCTCCTGGGGCAAAGGAAGCAGAGCGGAGAGCCCCGAACCCGTGCTGGGCAGCCCGCATCTGCCCTCACCCTGCTTGGCTCTACTCTGCATAAAAGTGTCCCTGCGCTTAAATGGTGGCAGCAGTGCTTGAATTAAAGCTCATTTGATGAGCTTTAGTTCAAATGCCTACACCACCATTTTTAAGTGCTGGGATGCCGATACATGTGACTCAGGAGGCTACTGGAGTGCACTAAAAAAACAAAGGTTTGTTTAGGTGAGTACTTTAAATGCCTTGCATTTAAAAATAAATCGGTTATCTGATTGGTATTGGCCGATATGGTTGGTTAATAATTTGCTATCAGTATCGGCCAAGAAGATCTTTATTAGTGCACCCCTTCTTCCAACTGTTAATTCATTGATAAATCAGTTTTATCAGTAGTATTATTGGAGACTTGTATGTTTATTATAGTAGTATTCTAAAAAGCATTAATCCTCTCAACATTCATTTTGTGCATAATGTAACTTTCATTTGTATTTTTAGGGTGTTTATATTAGAGGTGCACTGATATATTGGCTGCCTATCAGATTGGCAGCGATAAAAGGGAAATTTACATTCTTGACTACTGGGTTTTTTTGTCTGTTGTAGCCGATAATGTTTTCTGATAATTATGCCTTCTGGCTGGGGCCCTCAGATGCATGGGTTCCCTCTCACCTGCAGGGCCAGGGCCCACAGACACCAGCATTTCCTGCCACGAGCTGGGGTGACCCTGGATATACCCCATCCCTTCACTGGTGAGCAGGGCTTGGCTGGAATGGAGCAGCTGCTGTAGTGTCCCAGACACTGGCACGGTGTAGTGCAGACTGCAGACTGGGCCTGGGGTGGGTGCTGTAAAAGGCACTGAATGCCAAAGATGTGACTGGGGTGGGGAGGGGCGGGTGGAGCTGAGCTGCTCAGCTTGGCCCAGTCTGGCTCAGTGCGACTCAACCCACAGTATAACTCAACCCACAGTTAATACCGGTTATTGGATCAGATTGTATCAGCTGACATGGCTGATTAATAATCGGCTATCAGTGTTAGCCAAGAAAATCTTTTTCAGTGCACCCCTATTTTATACACGTTAATTAAGATTTTTAGAGACTGAACATATGGGTTTTCAATGAGGGATATTTACCTAAAGAACTCCAAACCATTTATTCTTTTCTCTCTCTTTTTTATGTTGTAACCTGATAAGATCAGATAAAGGAGGGACAGTTCTCCTGTCTGTCCCATCTCCAACATTACCTTGCATCCTGGAGGTGGTTTATAATGACCTTCTGCTCCACATCACTCTTGTGGTCTCATGAAGGTCCATGTGACCTGCTCCAAGCACCTTTTCTCTCTTAAAGGGCAACTCTTAAAGGGCATGTATTCTCAAGGAGCAATCAATCTGTGTCCTTCTTTCTTTTCTTTAGAGTCCACTTCTGCATGTTACAGGTGTGTGCAGTACCTACATGTTAAATTAGACATGCCAAATTTGAGATGTGTATCAACAACTTGTAGCATAGTTCGATTTCCTTAGTATTTGCATGCAGGAGTGAATGCTTGCAACTGCCAGTGATGATCTGCATTGTACAGCACTACTGGAGAGGAAATATGAACCCAGTGCAGTGTACGCCCAGCAGCTTTGTATGTCATGCTGTTTACAGAGAGTATATGCAAGTATGTTATGTGAGAAATGTCTTGACACGAATTTACTTGTAGGGTGACTTCGGACACTGGGTTCAAATGAAGATTTGAGTCACTTTGGCTTGACATTTATCATAAAGATTGTCTATATGCCTTCTTTCATAATAGTTGCCAGTAATTTCTTAAAAAAGATGCAAGGTTGTATTTATTTATTTAATGTTTTTTTACAGGAAAATAACTTTCATAGCCCTTCCATTAACATGAATGTCTGAAACAAATTATCTCTTTCTGTGTTAACTTTTCACCACATTGTCTAGGATTAAGCTATAGAACTAGTGAAATATAACTTAACTTCATTCACTGTTTAAGTTCTTGTGGCTCTAATTTGCTGAATAGCTGTATTTGCTACCAACTAGAAACAAAGGCTTTCTGTTTCTCAAGTTCAGACAAGGTATAGCCATTGAGTTTAAATATTTTCTCCCTTCCCCACCCACACACGCCTTTTTCACACTTTGACCCCTTAGAGAAAGATCTTTAGATTAAGATACTTTTGTGTGTGTTTGTAGACCAAACAACATCTGCGCCCCAGAATGAATGCACATCAGAAATCTGTCAAAGACGGGCATACCCAGTTACCTCTGGGGGCACACCTCTCGCAAGAAAACCACTCTCTCTCCAATCTCTCAGTCCTGATCCTCAAAGGAAATTTACAAAACATTTCTCTGAGAGGAGCCTATGATCTCCACTTCATCGATCTCCTGGATACAAAAAATCATGAACTCAGTATAGACATTGGATTTATGATACATTATAACCTGCCTGACCTCTGACTTGCCTGGTACCTCTCCACTTTTTAACTGCTACTTTTATCCCCCTTCTCCCTCGCCACCCAGCCTCTCTCTCACCCACTGACTCCTCAATTTACATCTTCACTGATTGCCTATCTTACATGCATACCAGACCAGCCTCTGGCTTCTTTACTATTTATTCCATCCAGGAAGAGCACACACCAACTGCTGAAACTTCCTCAGCCTGATGAAGGCTTTTTAAACCCAAAAGCTTGCTATAAATTTTTTTTCCAATTATTTAGGTTGGTCTAATAAAAGCTATCATGTTTACCCAAAGAACCTTGTCTGCCTATGTCCTGAGACCAACACGGCTACAACCTACAACCTTGTCCTTGAGCAAGTTGTTAATGACCTGATAGGAACATCAAGGCTGACCAGTGCCTTGGGAAGCCAAAACCATCTTGTTTGTCTGGTTTTCTTCTGAATCTTACAAAGAACCAGCATGCAGGAAACAACTAAGAAAGGAGCTGGATGCTTAAGAGGATCATAGCTAACCAGAGGTTGCTTTTTGTACCAAGTCGCAGATTAGAAACCTTATTAGCAGTAATCTGTTTCTTAAATACTTCTAAACATTGGAGGAAAATCAGACAATTAAAACTGACTTTTTAATTTTTCTTCAAATAAAAACCACTCAGTAAGCACTCTTTTTTTTTTTTTTTAATTAGAGCACGCTGTAGACAATTTCAGTGCACAGCTTCAGGTGTGAACAAATGCTATACACTCATCTGGAGTACAAACTTAAATACACATTGCTCTTAAATGCACAGCACTGTCAGTGCTGTGATACTGACAGCCTTGAAGTGACTAGTTCTATCAATTTCAAGGCTCGTAATAGCAGCCCTTTGACATTAGCTTTCTGGTGCTAATTAAACAGTTAAGCAATAAAACTGCACTACAGACTAGACAGTGGGGCCAGAAAGCTTCTCAACTGCTTATGTGCATAACAGCTGTTAGATTTACACGCAGAACTGATAAATAAGCAAATAACTAATATTTGCTATATTGTAAGCAATAGGCTGTTACTCGCTTAAGTGAATTAGGCGCTTATCAGTCACATAAATGTCAGATGTTTTGTGTTCAGAGCTGAATTCTTGTTAGTAGTCTGGTTAACTTGCACTGGATCAGAGTCTACAGTAAGTTATGTCAAAACTCAAACTTCTGTGGTGACAAGTTTACTAATTGTTAGAGATGCACCAATACATTGGTTCCATATAGAATTGGCACCAATATAAGGAAAATTGACGGTATTGGCAATCAGCTTTTTTTTTGGCTGATGTGGCCAATAAATGCCCTTCCCCCACACCAGACTTAAGAGCCGGACTCTGCTCTCCAAGCTGCCTGGCTGCATATCGGCAATCGGATCAGTATCAGCAGATATGGCTCGTTAAAAATCGGTATCAGCCCAAAAAATCTCAATCGGTGCACCCCTACTAATTTTAACTGTGTTTGGAGTTATGAGGATGTTACACAACTCAAAAACACTTCTTGTTTGGAAAGGTAAAAGAATGAATATGTAGTAGAATCTTGTTTTTAGTTTGCTACATCGCTTATCTAAAGGGACAGTTCCATCCTGTTGAGACTCACTCCCCTGTAGGATCTCTGAAGGGTTTCCTCTTAACTGTTTAGGATACAGAGATTCCAAACATAGCACAGGGAATTGTGCCACTGGGTGGGAATGCTAGTATTGTAGCCCCAAATTCCTGTCCTCATCCTCTCTTCTTTGTTTGTAGGGGACAGTTGTTTGTAGAAGAGATTCTGCAAATGTGCATGCATAGGAGTACTTCTCACATCTTATCCCATGCCTTTATCTGTAACTGTTCTCTCTTAGTTCTTGTGTTGATACCAGGGAACTTAGGTTTTGAATGAGCTTGGTCATATTCCCACAGCACAAACCAACCAGTAGGCAGAGAAACCAGGACTTGTGGCTCTGTTTCAAATGACACTCCTTTTAATCCTTCTGGAATTCTTCCCTTGTTCCGTACAGATCTTGCAGCTCCAAGTGATTTTTGTTATGGGGTATCACAGTAGAGCTACAGTGGAAAAGTTATATAGTTTAAAATGAATTCCTGAATAAAATGTTAAATTGTTTAACAGGAGCAAGAAGAGAATGTCAGAAAGGTGTGAGTGGCTCTCTCTACTGCTTCCTGCTTTTTGTCTTTCATCATGTTAACAGTTACATGGCTGCTTAGTTTTTTGATACTGCAGTGACCAGAATTGGGATCGACCTATCTCATTGACTTCAGCTGAGATCCATGTAGGTGCAGGGTGGCTACTTCATCGTTGTCACTGGAAGATCAGGACATTTGCTGAGAGAGCATTCATGGTAGGATCCTGTTATCTTTCATTGGTCTGAAAGCGTTTGAAATGCTTTTGGCCATTGACTGAACAACCTTGTGGGATTTTCCAAAACCTAAGAATAGCTTCCCCCTCCCCTTTTCTTCATGTACCTAATGGTTGTAGGTGCCCACTGATTCCTTTATTTACTGTCTGAAATTATTGGGGATTTTTGGAGCATTCAGTGCACACTGCAGTGATAACTTCTGCCCCAACTCCTCTTCTTTCCCTGAAAAGATGAAACTAACTTTTTTGGTGTAGAAGAAAAACATATGTGAACGTCCAGGTCAATATGTATGAATTGTCCTGTTGTTAGGAAGTCTTATCAAAATCATGGAAACCTAAACTGAGTACTAGAAACTGAGTTCAAACAACAAAACTAATACTTGGTAACTGAAGTATTGTTCAGTACTGAAATAATGTAGCCACTGTTGTAAAATGTCTTGGTTTTTTTTCTTTCCTTTCTTCATCTTTTTTCATAATATTAAATATATTGTAATTGGATATAAAAACATTGAACTATTCAGGATTTTAATAAGAACCCTGTTAAGGCAGAGCTGGACAGCTTTGATCAGTCATTCTACCTTGTCCAATTATACCTGTAATTTAACATTTTGACAGGTACACTACTTCCCTCTGATTAATGAAAATTGGGAGCTCAGAAGCCAGCACAGGAACCATGGATATTTAGAGAGAAGTGGTTAGCCACGTTAATCTGAAGTCAAGCAGAAGGCAGAGCAAGGCAGGT
This sequence comes from Alligator sinensis, assembly GCF_000455745.1. Taxonomy (NCBI): domain Eukaryota; kingdom Metazoa; phylum Chordata; order Crocodylia; family Alligatoridae; genus Alligator; species Alligator sinensis. Next base: position 738,207 of record NW_005842672.1, on the reverse strand, counting down.
TGTCTAATCTATGAGCGTACTGAGGTTTTTAGCTAGATGCGACTGTGACGGGCTAGCTGGTAGTGACTTAGCCCAGGGGTTTTGAAGGGGTAAAAGATGATTGGAGGGCTTGGGATTCCCTTTCCTCACCAGTCAGGCCCCAGAGACTCACCCTCCATGTCCCCTGATTGGCCCCTTGGGTCACCTGGAGGGGGATAAAAGGGGTAGTGTGGCTGACTCAGGGAAGACCAGTGAGGGACCACAAGGAAGGAGTTTCAAAGAGCTGGCAAGAGCTGGGCCAGCGGGGCAGGAGCAGTTGCCCCAGAAGCAGCTGAAGGAGTGGGACCTGCAGGCAGCAGTTGGACCCTCAGCAGTGTGGCATGCGGCCGGCAGGAGAGGCTCCCCGCTAGGCTCCTACGAGAGGCTGTGGCCAGCAGGAGAGGTTCCCCAGCTCCAGCAAGGATCTGAGCAGCGACCCAAGAGGTTCCCAGTTCTGCTTCCAGCTCCTCCAGCAAGAGGCCAGGCAGCTTGACGTGAGGCCGGGGCTCCTGGAAGGTCAAGACCCCTAGCAGCGTGGAGCAGCACTAGCACTGGTGACTGTGGTAGAGTTTCTGCATACCGCATGGGAGATCTGAGTTCAAGTCCCAGGTGGGGTGACTTGGGATGAGTGAAGTGACAGGGAGAAATTCTTGTTACAGTGGAAAGGGGTCATTGTGTTTTCCCCCTTTCTCCCCCTCCAGGTACCCAGGCCCTATATTCGTTGTTATTTGACATTTTGTATTTTGTGCCTTTTATATTTCACCAACCGGTATTGTTTTTTCTGCTGTTTGTGTTTTATATTTTGGTTAACCCTATCTTTTGTCAACTGGATGAATATGTCTATAATTGTAAGTGTCTAACCTTTGTTGAATCCTGCCCCCCTCGGTGTTGTAGTGTCCCCTATACCCCCTGGGTTATACTGGTTATGCTCCCAGTACTGTTCTCTCATTAAAAGGTATATGGTTAAGTCCCCATTGGTGATCTGGCTCTGCTCTATAGGGGGAGGAGGGTCCCTACACCTCCCACAGAGCTTGTGCACCTGCTTTGATCCCTTCAGTTGGAGAGGGGGTACATCTTGGAGTACCGCCCAGGTTACACAACTAAAACGTTTTTCTGTGGCTTTTTGTTTGCCTTATCAGAGATGTAATGCAGCCTGTTTAGGCAGATGAGGCGTTGGGGGCTGGTTCTTATTTAAAAACTGCTTTGACCTTTGGACCTTTATTCTAGTTGCAGCATGTATAGCACAAGCACACCCTTGGTTTCTGGATAATGTAGTTTTGGCCAGGTCCCAATTTTAGAGGTAGAAATATAAAAACAGCTCTTTAGTTAGCTAACATATCAACTGGTCCGGTTATGACTAGAATAAAGACTGCCTTTAGCCCTTATCCTTTCTGTTGGGGCTTTTTTCCCCCTTTCTTAAACTGTCCTGGCTTCTGTGTGAATTTAAGAGACTTGAGGGTGAGCTTGGTGTGGTTTCAAAGAAGCAGATCACTTCTTTCACTTGTGTGCTTCCTCAGTGTCTTTTGCAATCTTATTTTACATAACACATTCATGATGTAATTTTATTTTTGTTTCTTTGGTGAGCCAGGAAAATATCTTTCAAATCTGGTGTGATAAAAGCAGAGTGGATACAGGAGTACAAGAGGATTATGGAGCTGTTTTCACATTAGGTTCAAATGGGAAACAACAATAATGCTGACCTTATTAGAGCCAAAAGACGAACCAAAGTAAACCCATGAGATTTATTTCTAGTCCTCCCTCTTTGTACATGCACATGACAGAACTGGTCCTACTGTGTTCATTGTGTTGTGGAAGGAGCATGATAATATGAAGGGAGGTGCTGATGTCTTGTGCTAGGGAAATACAGCTCCGGACATGGCTGTGTCTATTGTTGGTACTTGTTCTTTTTTTGTTGTTGTTCTGAAGGGGGAAGAGGCTCTAAAGGAGGAGGAGAGCTGTATTGTTAAAATGTCCCTGTCTGTAGGGTATCAGGTCCTAAAGCTTTCCAAAAATACCCTAAATTCTGAAATCATGAAGCTGATGAGACAACTCTAGTGGACGTACTGCCAAAGTAAGCATCTGTATCCTTGGTTATAGTCAGAAAACAGTCTTTTTGCCTCTTTGTTTTCATATCAAGGAGCTTTGAGTGATGTATAAAAACAAAGCAAGAAACATTAAGCCATATTATTCAGCTGTGACTACAGAAATACTCAGCTCAATTGCTTCCCCTCAGACACCACCTTTTCCCCTTTTTAGAGTTGTGATGTGGCTAACTTTAATTAGCATTTGTTAGGTATTTTTAAGTACACACTACCAACTGAAAGAGAAACTTATTTTTCCAGTTACACGTCAATCCTGTATCTGTGCACACACTGAAGTGAGCTGCTAGAGCAGCTATTCAAATTCTTTTCTTTTTAAGGAAGCAATAAAAGATAGTGGCCACGTGGAACATGAATGAAATGTCCTAAATCCTGGAAGGAAAATTGCAAGTCCATTATACTAATGATGTCTGCAGCATCAAGCAGCTGTGTTCAATCTGCTTATGATTTGTATATGACTCTGGATCCTAATATCAGGGGCTTGGAATAGGAGTTAAATTTGTTTGGGGGGAAATCTGAGGTCAGAGGTGCCTTTTTCTTTTTTCCCCTTCTGCCTAAATCTTACTGAGAATTATCACTTGTACAAACATGGGCTTTGTACAACTGTTGCAAATTTCTGGCATTGTTCCAACATGGGCAATGCTGGATTCTGTTAATATCCCTGACTGTGGAGAGCCTGTCATGGGGGTTGAGTGGCAGTGCCGAGTTCTGATTCCCTCTGGCAAATAGGGGAAGGCAACAGTGACTTTTTTCCCACTGCTCAGTAGCCCTTTCTAAGGGAGGAAAGGGAGAGCGCTGGGTGGTTAGTAATGTCTCATCCTCTTACTGTACAGGAAGGCATGTGATTAATTTCTACCATTCCATTCCTCTCTCGTACTTGGAGGTACTTAGCAGGTGGGACCTTAGACTAACTGGGTCCGAGAGTCTAAACTTTCATAGATGATAGCAGACTTTGTCAGATGCTAGGTTGATGCCTGCAAAGGTTTATACCTTTTGAACCAGTTAGTTACTAACTGCTCTGCTTTCTTCCTCAGTCTTAGAGATGATTTGTAAAACAAGGATCCGAGAGGCTGCACAAGCTTGCTATGGGTAATAGTATGTGACCATTCAATTTAAAGGCCCTTGTTTATGCTTTATTATTAGGAGGTAGTGATGGTTGCCAGGCTATCTTAATTATGGCAGTTTGTATCTCTGAGTATTTTACTTTGCTGATTTTATATTCCCTTAGCCTAATTTTTAATTGACTATTTCAGGCTGCATCTAAAAACCAATAAAGTCTTACCATGTTGTATGTAATTTGTTTATTATTATTTTGTATAATGCTAAACATAACAAGGATTACATCAGAGGCCAGTAATTTATGACCTCTGATTATCCTGTGCGGGCCGGGAGCGACCCGAGCCCTTTTCCGTGCTGCACGCGGGCTGTGGCCAGCAGCCCGGGCACGCCGGGTCAGAGAGGGAAGGCCATCGAGCTGGAATTAGGCACAAACGCTTAGCGGTAGTTTAAAAGATTGTTTACTTACACCGAGATGGCAGTGGTGCAGGCTGAAAAACTTGCTTGAGTTGCAGTTACAGACAGACAACAAAACAAAACTCGAACCTGCAGGGCACGAGGGTACGTCGCAAGGGGTTTTCGGCGACGGGAAGATGTAAAACACGAGGGTACGTCGCAAGGGTTTTCGGCGACGGGAAGATAAACCTGCAGGAATCGAACCCGGGTAGAAGAGCTCTGAGGCCGGTTGTAAGGACTCACACGAAGTTTGCTAGGCTCCGTGGGTCCGGTTCTTTTGCGCGCGGGAAGGGATACGTCTGGGCTGCGATCGACGACGGGGAGAGGCTAGAGGCTGATCAGACCTCTGTTGCCTGCTTGAAATGCGTTGGGTTCGTAAGGATCCGCGGCGCTTAGAGATCTTCACACAGCGTGAAGTCTCCTCCACCCAGTGTTCGTGGAGTCCTCCAACTTGGGCGGAAACCACTCAAGCCTTTTATACGGCTAGCAAGCCAATCACTAGCCGCCACGTGTGAATAATTTAGAACTGGCCAATAATGGGACTCGAATTAGCATACAAATGGCGGGAACTCTTTGCAACGAGCATCTCTGTGCTGCAACAAAGAAATGCACCCTGCAAAGAAAGCTTCAAATTGGCGGGAAATTCTCCCTTGCACCGGGGTTCTCTTATGCAGCAGAAAACTCCACCGTGCAAAGAAGCTATAATTTAGCGGGAACAATTTAGCAGTGCCGAAGCACACAAAAACAAAAATCACACCCTTTGGGTTGTGACATATCCAAACTCTCAAAAATGAAAAGCAAATGTATAGGGGTTACTGGATTCTGTCTTTGGCTTTCTATAGCTATAACCATCCTGTATCAAGCAACTATATTCTCTGGTCTTGCTCCTGTCACACACGTACAAAAAACCTACTGCAATTTTTATTAATACTGTGTTCATATGCCACTCTCTTCTGCTGATGAACACGCAGAACATTCAGTGGGCTGGAACTAGTTTGTCGGTTGTTTGAAACCTGAATTGAGGAATAGGGCCTGATGAGGGATCTGAGAGGCAGCCTGAACTAGATGTTTCGTGACCAATTTAGCTGTTTAAGGATCTGTTGAAGTGAGAACTTGCTCATAAAAGCTTATGCTTCTCTGATCAGTTAGTCTACAAGGTGCACCTCTACCCTGTCAAGTGATGTTCGTTCTTTTCCATCAATCATTAATTTTGTGAAACCAAGGCCAGAGAGATGATTCAATTAAAAATAAATTCAATCTCAGGGTCTTTCTGTCTCTGCACCATACTGTCTCCTGCATTTTTCTGATGCTTGGTCAGAGGACTTGTTGCGGTGGCCAAAAGCTTGGTCACACTCCAAGCAAAATATTCCCTGCTGTCATCTCCTCTGAAAGAGATAAACTTGAGGGACAAGTATCAAACTTTCAGAGATTGGAGGTGGGTGAAAGAATGTTGCACTTCAACAGCAAAGTTAAAGTATCTGAAAACCGACTTCCCAAACAGCAGACTGCACAAGACCGCAGCTTCACACAGTCATAGTTTGCTTGTACATTTAAAAGTCCATCAAGATGATAGCTACATGTCTCCAAGGATATTTGATTCAAACTGGCTTCTTCTGCCAAAAGATCCAAATGTGTGTAAATAAAAGAAAATTCTATTGCCTGCTTAGTATGGGGGAAGGAATCCCGAACTCCCGGAGAGGATGCACTATACTGCTTGTTTGTTGTCATTGTCTTGTCTAATAAAGAGGGTTCTAGGCAAAATTTTCTTTTGTGTGTGTAATACAAACATGCAGAGGAACCAAAGTGGAAACCAGTCTCCTTCCCCCAAGGTTTTAGACCAACCAGATGGCTGGGGTGGAGGTGGGGTGGGAAAAAGGGGGAGGGAAGACGGGGACTTCCCTACTTTTAGAAAAGTTGAAGCCTATACTTTTCTGAAATGCTTTTCATTTGATAGGAATTAAACTTGTATATCAGGGATCAAATATCAGTGCCCAGATTACTTGACCCAATTAAGAATCTGGTCAAGACAAGGACTATGATGGAGAGGCAGCTAACACACACAGCAAACCTCATCCCAGTCCATGGACTTCTAACTCCTTCAGCTCCATTGACACATTCCTTAGCTTGGGGTGGTCATTCTGTGTCTGTTCTCTCACATCAAGCATCCTTCAAACTTGTGGAAATCTTGTTTATAAATAATTTATATTGGTTTACGTGGAAGTTGGTCTAGTAAAAAGGGGAAAATAAAACAGACGCACATACACAAAACAAAACGTAAAACGTTTCTTCCTTTCCCACTTTCCCTTTTCTCCATTTGTAATGATTGAAAATGTTCTTATGTAGGTGTCTTTCTTGTCCTTTTTCCTGCTTCACAACAAAAGATGTCACTACAGTGTTGTGTAGAATGGATACACCTTTTTTGGAAGAATGTTCTTTTTTAATAATAACAACATTATTATTGTTGTTGTTATTATTTAAGTAAAAGTGCTAGTTAATGGCAACATTGCAGGTATGAGCTTTTTTTCTTTCTTTGGATTGTGATGTCTGACAGATGAGGCAACTACAAGTGTAGGCAGTGGGTTACTGTATGCTGCCTCCTACACTTTTTTTTTTCTCAGGTAATCTTGATCAAAGTATTGAATAGGCTGCTTCTCCTTGATTTCCTTAATGGAGTCTAGGTAATAGTCAACTTCTTGAATTTATAGCAGTTAGATTCATTATATACTTTGTTTATCAGGTGCATATAGAAAACAATTTTTTTTGGTAACTATGGATTTTAATTTGCCTAAGTATGATAAATAATATAGCCCTAGTAAGCCATTGTGAAGCGTGTGTATGAGTGACACACAAGGGTTGACATGTTGGCTCCACAATGCAATTTCATCCAGCCTGTGAAGCCAGGATGTCAGTGACAATTTGGCAGTAGGGAACGTCTTGGCCAGGTTGGAAGTGTGCTAGCAGCCCACTTTTAGAGTGAGATGTGCTAATTGGGCCCATTGTTCCTAAAAGATTACTCACCCCTGTTTTGTAGTATTGGCAGTTCTTGAGGTTTAATGCAATCTCTCATCAATTGCAGAGTACTATGTGGTCATAGATAAGATGGTTAACAGCAATTATTCTGTTTTTATTTCCCACTGACCCCACATTTCAGGAACATCCTCTGAAAGATCATCTCTTCAGGCAAGCAGAAGGGTAGGGTGGTACCTTAGACCAGCGCTTCCCAAACTTTTCCTAGACATGATGCCATTTATGACCCCATTTCCTCAGCATGGCCCCCCACTCCCAACCCGCAGTCCCCCAACCCTCCCAGGTGCTCCAGGGCCAGGACCTGCAGCCCTCTTTCCCCCCCACCAGCAGTGCCCAAGCCCCGGCTGCCGCCTGCAAGAGGTGGTAGCTTCTGTGGGTGGAGTGGAGTATGGAGCTTGGCTCCCCCCCCATCCTCTCCCCCACAGGTGGCACGGCTGGAGCAGAGTCCATGGTGGGTGGGGGAAGGAGGATGTAGGCTTGGGGCTCTCTACCCCGCTGCCCTCCCTCTGGGGGCTTTGTGGCCCAGTGCACAGGACCCAGCACAGGAGGGAGCACTGTGTCACTGCAGCCACCCAAGTGAGGTGTCCCCCACCCAGCAGCAGCAGCCATGGTGGTGTGGTGCTGCCTCCTGTGCCAGGTCCTGTCTGCTCAGATGCAGACACAGGTCCTGCCCAGGGCTGGTCTGTCTCCATTGGAGCCCCATGCCCTGCTGTAGGCACATAAGTCTTTTGGGGGGGGAGAGGAGGGGCAAATGGTTCCCTGCGGTGTTGCCTTGCCTCCCCCTGCCCTCTGCTGCATCGCCTGTGTTCCCCTGGCCCCCCCCCACCCCCACTATATCACCTGTGCCTCCTCCCCTGCACCCCACAGACTTACCTCAAGGGAGTTGTGGGAGCTACTCTCCACCACTTCTCCTTTAAAGGAGAAATCCACAATTTTCTCCTTTAACAGAGAAAATCTGTATTTTTCTCTGTTAAAAGAGAAAAATCCACATTTTTCCTCAGCAAATGGAAAACCTGGATCCCTGTTTATAGCGACCCCATCTGCTGCGTTGTGATCCCATTTGGAGTTGGGACCCACAGTTTGGGAGCCACTGCCTTAGACTAACTTGAGACAAACTTTTGTATGTGACAGCCTACTGAAAGGCTGCCCTGCCCTGCTTTCTGCTTGATCTCAGGCTAACACAACTAACTAGCTTTCTCGATAAGCAAGAAGTAGTTATGAAACCAATAATTAGCTATTATTGCAAATTATATTAGCTATTTGCAAATTTCAGTGGAAAATTGTGTGGGAATATCTCTGATATGTTTTGTAGTTGGTCACTATAGGAATATTGTTTATTAATAATTCAGTTTTTGGTACTCTGTTGTTTGGTGGAATTGTACTTAACACATTGACATATTGGGGAAGAGCTGTTTTTCATAGTACAAAACTTACCTTGCGGCATTTCTACTATGGAAGGTTCTGAGCAGGAGGCTGGACCCAACCTCTTAAGGTGCCTTCCAGCCCCAAACTTCTGTGAATCTGTAAATCCTGATTATTCTTATTTTTCTGTTTTAATGTTGCTACAAGGTAAAATGAGACAGTCCAACAAAGGGGTGGAAGGACAGGTGACTCATCTGAACCTGAAGCTTTATTGTAAATGGGTGTGCATATCTTACAACAGGTAGTTACACATGTTTGCTTTTTAAAAGCAAACTACTTGAGGATTGAGAAATGACAGCTGTATAAAGTGCTTGTTTTCATTTGGCCTCTCTGTCCATGTACATTATAATACTGTCTTTAATTACATTCTCTCTCTTCTCTCTCTCCTCTCTCTTCTCTCTCTCCTCTCTCTTCTCTCTCTCACACACACTTTCCCCCCCTACAGACAGGATGCTCTGTTCAGTCAGTGAATTTTTAGAGTTCTTGGCATAAATATAGCATTTCATGTGTTCAAAACCCAGTTCCCATTGACTCTTGTCAATGAGTATTTTGGTTCTTATAACTTGAAACTCTAGGCTCTGATTTTCAGGCACCCAGAAAAGAGGAACACGTGCTTAGTGACCGTCTGTGGCCTTTTTTTTAAGTCTCTCTTGAATTGCTGAACCTCACTTCAGAACTGGTGGGGCAGGAATAGAATCTGATTCTCAAGGCAATGCTCAACAGCCTTAATGATGAGGCCCCGTCTTACTCTTCCTGTAGCTCCTTGCCTTGTTTCTTCAGTTTCTGTAATAAATGAACCCTGAGTTCTACACACAAGTCTTATTCACTGAACAACCTTGAATTCTTTCTACAGAAGTACCATTTTGTGTGCTGAAAGAGTCTGTGGTATTTTTTATGTTCTTTACTTTTTTATCACCAACTTGGTTCTTGTTGCAACACTTCTACCTTTTTTGCAGGTGATATTTTAAATTGTATTTCTGGTTTCAAATGTTAATATAGCTGTTAGTGCCAACTTAATATAGTAACTTCTTAAAGCACAATTCCCTTCCTCCTGTCTGCCTCCCCCCCCCCCCCCCCCCCCCCCCCCCACACCCCCCCCCCCCCCCCCCCTTCCTGGAATAATTTATATTAGAGTGAATTGGAAATAATTGCTCTTTTCCCCAAAATTCTCTTTAGACCACTGATCAAATCTATTCTTTTTAAAAGTACTTGCCTGAGCTGTCTTAACTCTCCTCTCCTCCCCTAGTTTTAGGTTTTGAGAAACCATATAAAAGACTGTAATATGAATGAAATGTTCCTGAAGACTCCTGCTGACTTCATTGGGAATTTTTGTGAGCCTTGAGGGAACCTGGTGCTTTGGTAGTTAAGAACTTGACCTCCATTAATGTCAGTAGCACCAAAGGGTGCTGATGTTGCATATGAGTGTGGTACCTGAGGGACTGAGCACTAGCTCTGATTTTTAGAAAACTGTTGGTGAAACAGTACCGTCCTTCAGAATTGAGCAGTCTAGTCACAGTGTAGTTAAGGCCAGAAACATTGTGGCTTCTTTACTACTGGATAGGGCTGTACAAAGTTTCCATAACTGATTCGATTCGGCTTGATTCGATGGCTGAATCTCTGAATCCGCAATGAATCAGGAGACCCTTTAATCTGTCCAAATCTGATCATAACTTTCCAACTTGATTCGGAAAGATTTGATGATTTGGACATAGACACAACTTTAAGTGATTTTTCTACGTACCTCAAGGTACCAGGTGGCTCGTGAGCACTGCCATGGTGGGGCAGATGGAGCATCTCATAGGAGCATGGGGTGGGGGGAGGAGGTCCCCCACTGTCTCGGCAGCAGACCCGAAAGTGGACCAGAAGCACTTGTGCTCCGCTTCTGGGTTTGCCGGGGAGTGCTCTGGGAGGCCCCCCCCCACACCCTCTGGCTTGGCAAACGGTGTCTCCTGGGTATGGGGGGGCACCTGGGGTGCCCCCATGCCAATTGCCAAGCTGGAGGGGCGCAGGGGGCGCCCTGTGTGCTCGGTCGCGGACCGGGAAGTAGACCAGAAGTACTTGCCTGGTACCTCGAAGTATGTAGGAGAAACATTTTAAAGCTGTTTTTCTGCCCAAATTGCTGATTCTCCAAATCAGCATCGAATCTTCAGATTTGGATTCAGCTGAATCAAATCAGGGGCAGTGATCCAAATCAACAAATTGAATCACTGTCCCTAATTTGGGCTGAATCTGAATCCAAATCGAATGTGGCCTGTTTCACACATGCCTACTACCAGATATCTTTAATAGTGCTTGTTTGCTTTAGGCCATCAGTAGAGATGTATGCTTAGAACAGGGTTTTTCAACTTTTTTATGCTCAAGGCACCCTTTGTTAGACTTGAGAAACTCCTCCATGACTTGCTGACTTGAGCAGTACCCTATAAAAACAAACGTATGCATTAGAGTGCTGCTTGTAGAGCAGCCAGGCATTGAGGGTGGTGGAAGTGGTCAGGCAGAGAGCCTGAGCCTGCCCTTGTCTGCTTACCTTCTCACACGTACTGCAGCACCCTTCAAAGGATTTTCTGGCACCCTGGTTGAGTATCACTGGTTTAGGAACCAATATTATATTTGTAACTTGATTTGCATTTGGAGGGGCACAGGCTTATTATCTGTGTCTTTCTAAGCAGTAAAAACGTGTGTATTTAAGCAAGGCAGCCATGGCAGAGAAATGATTATTTTTTGGTAGAATAACCCCCTCTTGTATAGATTATTTAAGACAAAAACTTGTGCAGTCTAGTAGGCCAATCTGCTAGATGTGTAGTCACTTAAAAAGCATATTTGATGCAATAGCATACTCGTGTCTCATCTGAATCTAGTGCAACTACCAAAATGTTGAAAGTACTGTGTATACTTGGGTATTGTGCTGAATGGGGCCTGTGTTGGAATAGTTTTTATGAGTTGGAGGATGCCCAAAATTCTTTATTTAAAATTGCTTCCTGGATTCCAGAAGTGCAAAGGGTAAAAATGGGCAAAGCTGATTTCTGGCTATTTTTGTGCACCTACACAAGAAATCACCAACGTAAAAACAAAACTGTGTTGTTTTACTTGCAGGCTTGCCAATTTTTTGTGGCTTTTAGTTGTACTTCTCCTATGCAATTTTTTTCTCTTTGCTGCTTAGTAGGGGGAAACGACTTAAAGGAAACGGTGCAAGAGACTTAGACAACTGTCAAGCAGTCAGTTGATCTCTTTCAGTTAGGGCTGTTTTAAACATTAATAGGTACAAAATGTTCAGACAGTGACTGAAGCTGATGATGTCTCTCTAATGGACAGAAGGACCCAAGTTGATCTCTCTTGAGATTTTTGTTAATGTGATAAAAAGCATATGTATTTTTGAATAGTCGAAACAGTATTGATTTTCTCAGCCTGGGAAACTTTTTCTTGCCTATGCATGAACTGGATGCTTAGGTATGCATATTCAAGAAGTTCTGCGCTTATAGTTTTCTTCCTTCTTTTTCTTTTATAATGATTGATTTAACTTCAGTATTTTGTTAATTATACCTCTGTTCAGTCTCTTTATCTAATCTGTTTTTCCTCCCTCACCCCAGCCTCTTTAACCAGTGGCAATTGCATGATGCAGTAATGAATACCTACAGTAAAACTGATACTTTAGACTCCTGCAACTTGCATATTGTTTCACTGAAACTTGTTACTAGTGATGCTGGAGATCTCTTCAGTGAATACATACGTGGATGTGATCTTGCCACTCTTTGAATTCCACAGCTTGTGCATCTCCTTTGTAGTGAGAAGGAGCTCTTAGGATATCAAGGGTACAGGTGAATGCTTTGGGGATTTCAGTTGAAAGATGACTGTTAAGGCTATACTAGATTTATTCTAGGGAGGAATCTGATTTTAGTCTGTTGCAGTTTCCTGGTGCACCATTTCTATTTAAAAAAAAATCAAAATACATATGGTAAAATTTTGCACTAGTGTAGAGATCTATACAGCCTCTAAACTCCACCTGCATCCTTTTGAAACGAGACTGACAAAATGTAAGTAGTACCTGGAAGCCCTGTGCATGCAGAACTATGAATGTAATCCTGTTTGTGAGCACAGTGCATGTGTGATGTGTGGTGGTTGTGCTTGGTTTTAATTTTTCTGAATCTTTCGGTTGGGTGCTGCATTTTTCTTTTCTGTGACAATGGATTTTAAATATAAAGTTGAGCAACTTAAGACTATTGTCCATCAGTGGGCATTAGAATTTTGGTCTTGACTGTGTCTGCTTCACTTGACCAAACTGATCCTTTAATGTACTCCATTTTGAGAAAGCAGTTGTGCGGAAAGACCCCTGAAATACATGGCTTGCCTCTACAGAGGTTCCATTCAGGGTTGGAGTAATTCAGAGGTACTGTGCAAAACCAATACTTTCCCCCATACTAAGGACTTGCCCACCCCTTGAAGTAGCTGAGCCTGTACTTTTTCTACCTTGGGTTCTCTCCCCTCAGGGGCAAGAGATGTCTGTCTGGTCCAGGGGTGACACCATGGTGTCCTCCAGCATTTACCCTGTACCTGGAGTAAAACTGCTAAATTTAGACATTTTTGTGTTGCCACAAGTTGTGCTGTCAGTCAGAGTGATGTTTTTGGGGTCCCTCTACCCCATTAATATATGCAGAAAAGGTGTTTTATCATTCTTGAGGCAGCTGATTGTTGCTTAATGGAAAGTCCATTTTTATAAACAGAAACAGGAAAGCTAATGTATTAATTACTCTTAGATTTTATTTTATTTTTTTTGATAAATGGAAAAATTCTGGGAGCTGTTGGAACCTCTTAAGGACTAGACTGCAGGACTTGACTGCTGGATGGATGGATTGATTGATTGATTTACTTATTTTTTTCATTTAGCTAAATTAAGTTGCATGTTGCTCTCTTAGAAGCTTGTATTTCAGTAGTGTCATGTTCATTCAGAAAAATAGACTTCTCTGTTCTGCAGTTCTTACTTTTTGTGTCTTTTAAAGAATTGACTTTCTTTTTACTATCTTCTAATGGCAATTAAGAAGAAACTAAGTCATTCTGAATTTCTGACTGACTGGTACTGAGTGCAATTAAAAATAAACTTTTATGATCCGAATTCTTACATTTAGGCCCCTAACGCATTATATTTTAATATGTGATTAACAAGCTCTCCCTGAACCAATAAGTAAGGCACAATCGGGATCTAGTTCCAGATCCCAGAACTGTGTGTCCTGCTGTGCATGTGTGGTATGGTAAGATGGGCCATTGTTTGGATCAGGGATTAGATCTCATCATGTCCTATAGACCTTTGGCAGACTTTCACTTCATGGCATATTGCAGCATAACCTAAAATTAAGGACCATAATTTTTAAGCAGCATAATTTAAGTTGCTTGACTTCCCTGTTCTGCTTGTCCCTGACACCCTAGATAGTGCTGTGTGTGTGTAGTCATTGTATTCTAAAGTCAGCCTGCTGAATGCAGCTCTAGATCACTGCGTCTAAAGAGATTAGTTGGTCAGTAGTCTTACTGCCTTCTAATTATCTAATATTCTAGGATCCTTCCTTCTCCTGTCCTTGTGACAAGGTGTTTAGCAGAATTCGCAGATGTGTTGGAATCTGACATGGTCACACTGTGAGTGTTCTCCTGTGGCCTCAAACTTATGATTACTGGGTTGTCAGCCATGCACCTTAGCTTCTGCTACTGATGTGCTCTTAGTTCCATATAAAATATATGACCTAACACCTCCTTAAGCTGCACATTACAAACAGATATGTAGTATTTTTCACATGATCAGTTTACTAATAAGGACAGATATATCCACTACAGATGGCCTTAAACTAGTTATCAAGGCACAGACTTATAAAGGTGTTTAGATCACTTAGCTCCCTTGGACCCAGTTCCAAAAGAGATTTAGTTTAAGTACTTATGATTTCAGAAATAGGTAAGAAGCAGCATTTATAAATGCATAGAAGTTAATTGGTCACCAGGCAAACACAATTCTTTATTACAATTACCACTAGATGTTCATGGCCAAGAACTGTCATAAGATACAAGAACATTTAGTATGCTGATGGGGATGGTGTCCTATATAACTATTGAGCTTATACATTTCCTAGGGGAAAAAAACTCTTAATTGTGCCTTAACTTATTTGCTGTGCTTTGGAACTGTAACTTGTAAAATGCCAGCTAATTTGGCAGCAATATAACTAATCCTTTTCCGTTTACCAGAATGAACTTTTCAAAAGGGTAGTGCAAGGGTTTAGTTCTCACCAAACAGTTTATTGATTAGAAATCAAAATGTATCAAAATGTATCTTCTATTTTGGATCACTTTACCATTCAAATGTATGTTCTTAAGTTCTAACAAATATGAAGATGGAAATCCTAACATTAATACTATAGCCATTTTAGCTTCTTTATAAAATGGGGGGGGGTGAGTGCCACTTACCATATTTACCTGAATATAAGATAATCCTGTGATGCCCTCCAATAATCAGATTCTACTACAGTAATGGAAAATGTGTACATTTGTTATAATTTTCTATGTATAAAATCTAATTATTTGGAGGATCTTAAATTTGTCTTCCCCCCACTACTGCAGGCAGTAGAGGGGACAGGTGATGAGGGGAACAGTAATGGGGCAGGCAGTAGGTGGCATACATGGTATGGCAGGTAGGTGGGGTGAGTGGGGGAGGCAGTAAGGGGACGGGCAGTGGGGGAGATGTACAGCTTGTCCCTGCCCCCGCTTCCCCTTCTCCGTGCTGCTTCTGCCACCCCACAGCCCTGGATCCCAGACCTCCCCTCCCCACTTGCTGCTCCATCTGCCCTTTACCTTTGCACTGGGGCTGGCAGGCTCTGCCCCCACTGCAGCCTGGGGCATGAATAGGGTGGCCATCATAGAGGACATTCTGTTTTTCTGCTACTCTGTCCTCCGTCCTCTATGGATATGAAACCGGATGCCTTTATGCCGACATAAAGTCATCTGGTTTCGTATCCATAGAGGACAACCGGACTGTCCTCTGTGATGGCCATCCTAGGCATGAAGCACAGCTCCAGCCAGCCCCATAGCAGTGGCATGGAGCCAGCTACAGGGCCTGGCTGTGATCTGGACTGTAGCAGAGATGGAGCCTGTCAGCACCAGAGCAAAGACAAGGGAGGGTGTAGTGGGGGGAGAAGGGCAGATGGGCCAGCGGGAGGCTGTAGCGGGGGAGTGGTGAGGAGTGGGGGGGATGCAGTGCAGGCAGCAGCTGCAGGTCCAGCCTTGACCCAAGGTTGGGGCTGGAGCTGTAGCAACAGAGCTGTAGCAGATGCCTGTCCCCTCTTACTTGATTTTAAGAGGGGATTCTCCCCCCATGTTAACTAGAGGGAAAAACCTTGTCATTTGTTTGAGTAAATATGGTATGTATACAGAACCTGAATAATGGACAAATGTTAGCTTTTGAGACTTTTGGGCGGGGAGGACAGAAATTACACCCGACTAGAAGCAACATCAAGCTTACGGCTTGGCTAGTGGAGACTAGGTGGTAGATTGTGTGGCTGGTGCGTGGTTTTTTTGTTTTTGTGGTTTTTTGGAAGATAAGGATATTGGTTTTAGTCTATGGAGGATGGGTTTGTGTTAGTAACTTGGCTGTTTACTAATAAGTCTATAATTTGAACTCTTTTCTCACTTTTGGTTAAGCACTGTTTTAAACATAAAGCAAAAGACTTATTTTAAGTGTGAAGAGTAGGTAATTTTGATATATGTAGATTGAAACATCCACATTTCTAAGTAATAGATAAAGAGTATGTTTTGGGAAGCCTGCTTCAGTATCACCATATTTATTGGTCTCCAGTCTTAGCAGCTAAAAGTAAGGGTAAGACAGTAGGTGTGTTTTAGCAAATACCCAGTGCTTTACTTTCTAATAAGAAGTAATGCTTGTTTTTTGCACAATATAGGTACAAGTAACAGAACTATTTCACCCTTTTTTGTAATGGTTATCTTAAAATAAGCTGTTTTGGCAGTGTTGGTGTCTTTTGGTAGTTATGTGTGGTTTTTTTTTTAATGCTAAAACTATGGAGAGCAAAGTATTTGAAAAACCATACTAAACAAGTGTTGCATTTTCAGAACTACGTGCAATAATGACAGAACTGTTGCTTTTGTAATTGATACCTGACAATGTTTTAATTTATGTAAAGACAAACCTCTGCTTGTTCCTGTGGCTGCTTTAATATGAAATACATAAGTCATCCTGGGAATAAGGATGAGGACCTAAAAATCCAAAAACACAGTGCAAGTTCATGTACATAGAGTCTAATATTTGCTAGAAGCTGGAAGTTCACTGGTTAGAAATGACTGAGGAGGAAAAGGACCTGGGTGACTGGATTGGATTTAGGTTGGCTATATACTGATAATGGCACTCATCTAAGAGAAAAAGGCAAATATATCCTACAGTCACATCTCAACCCTCCTTGGATTCTGGAGACACTTCCAGTCTAGAAAGGGAAGCATTAGTTCCTTAGTACAAGACCTTAGTGAGACCTCCTCTGTAGTACTAGGTAAAATTTGGATCTCCCATATCTTGAGCAAGTAATGCAACTAGAACATTTGCAGGCTTTTTTCCCTTGGTCATTATACTAGCCCATAATATAAAATAAAGGCCTTGACTTGTTTTGTGTAGCAAAATGAAGGCGGGTGGGGTGGGGATGGCGGTATGTAACTTGCTGACTGTAATGGTCGTGGAAGGGACATAAGGACAAGCTATTTCAGCTAAAGCACAATTCTGGCATAAAAACAAATGGGTATAAACTGACTATGAGCAGAATGAAAAAGCGGATATTGTTGCCGTGGCAGCAGTCTAGACTGACCCAGGCGAGGTCCCTTCAGAGTCTGTATTCCTATGATTATGATGGTGAGATTCTTTCCTGCCTCCACTAACAAGTTTTGAGTTAAACTGAGCTCCTTTGTCAATAAAAACGAAACCCCTCAAACATCAGGAAAAAAATCTTGTTGGGTGTATTATGTGGTTCTTTCCTGCTTACATTTTTGCAAGGTTTTGTTTCTCTAGGATCACGGATAAGATCTGATGGCAGTGGTTTCAGTGAGTTTTACAGGAATAATGTAGGTCATTGTTTCTCATAAACAATCTTCTAACTTTTCTGTGTGTCAGAAAACTTACTGAAGAAATCTCTCGTGGTATCCCACTTGGTATATCTTTGCATATCACTAAGTAATGCTGGGATGCTATGCTGGCCTCGAGTCTCCTGAAATATCAGTCTTGTTTGTTCAGTGGAGTTACCTTTCTCACTACAAATCTGAGAATAGAGTAAAATTGCCATAGAATAGACTTTTTGTTTCACCTAGGAAAATGGCAGTGAGGGCCAAAACCCCATTTTTAAGACACAGCAGAAAATCATCTTATGGCAGATCATTTTAAATACAACCGCTTGAGATGATGACTTTTCCCTACCATGTAATTAGATACTGTCAGTTATCAACTGCTGGAAACAGGCCCTGTGTATTGTCACTCTGAAACACATTTTTTTTTGTAAGCAAATCTGTAATACTGTTTTTCCTTCTATAATTAGGGAGCACGTGAAAAATGACTACAGGCACTCTAGAAGACTTGTATTCACACATGCTGTAGGAGGTCTAACATTCTTCTGTATTTTTCCCCTTGTCTTGCAGGGACTCCAACCGTCATGTTAAGGTAAAGCAGAAAAGTGCAGTGCTGAACATGCTAAAGAGGTTGGACAAAATAAGGTTCAGAGGTCATAAGAGAGATGAGTTCCTTGATTTAGCAGAGTCTCCAAATGCTTCAGATACTGAATGTGGAGATGAAATTCCAGTGAAAATACCTCGAACATCACTCCGAGAGAATGAGGAGCTAAGAGACCCTGTAAGTATTCAGTCTAATTTTTATAACCTGTATAATGTTATGTAACTTATTGTATGATGTATAATTTAATGGTATTTGACATTTCATGTTGTTTTTAATTCTGCATGTGCGGGAGGTGGTTTTTTTTTGTGTTTTTAATTGACAAGTAATAAAGTACATAACTTGCTTGTTGCTTTTTTACAGTAATTAGTAGCCTGTTGCCTTCTGTGAAAATATGCTAGATACTGGAGTTCTTTATTTCTGTTGCCCTTTTTTTGGCTTTTACTGGTTTAACAGTTAGCATGGCATTAGGAGAGGAAGCAAAGTTTGGTACTACTTTATTTATCTACCTAATTATGGATGCCAAAACTGGAATGCCCTTTTAAAAGGGAGTGGTGTTTCAGGAAGTGCTAAACAGCTCTGATGAATATTAGCCCTATTTTAAACTCAGATTCTATAAATTTCTGCTTGTGAGTTTGTTGCATGTAGTCAAAAAATAAACTATAAACACCCGAAGAGCAGCTAATGATTTGGAATGCCTTTCTAAACATGTGGACACCTTTTGAGTAAGGTGTCTGAAAGGTGTTCACACGTTAAGAAATGCATCCCAAATTATTAGCTGCTGGGTGGTGGGGGGGAGTTGACTGCACGTAATAAACTTGAAAACAGGAATTTAGAGAGGCCAATTCCAGAGTTTGAGGCTGACCTGGATAATGAAATCCATACCCCATCTACTTGGATGTAGGTTATGTTTGTTATTACCTTTCATATAATGAGGCTGACAACACCCCTAGCAGTACAGTGCTCCTAAACTTCTTGCTGATGCATTAGATAAGTGTTGGTGTGTAGACTTGCAGCTAGTTGCATCTACTACATCTAGGTGTATCTACTACATCTAGGTGTCAGTTCCTTGATTTCCTGCTTGGGTGGGGGAAGTAAGGGGGTTTCTGCCATTACTTGATAGGGACTAGAGGATAATGATTGGAGATGTTCTCGTAAAATGAAAAATATTACTGCTGTATTTTGGTGTCTGTTGGCCAGCTCTGGTCTAAGTGGGTCAGCAAAAATTTTTAGTTAAACCAGTTTGGCTAGTGAAGTACAAATAAATGTGTTTTGTGTGCTTGTGTATGTGGGCTTTTAACTGCTCATTACCAGGAGAACCTGAAGAGAGTAGGAAGATAATGACTGGATTCAGTGCAAGGGCTATTGAATCTTGGCAACAAATAGACGGAAGGCACGTGAATATTACAAGTACTAGGTGCCATTTAAGTATTTTAGAGTAACACGCAGTGAAAGAAGAATGCTACATCTAATTGTAATTCTTCTGGGCAAGCCTGTAGGTGTTGTTTCTTTAAAAGCTCAATTGGCAACATAAGCAAGCAGCTGTGGTCTGGCTGAGTTCTGTAACCACAGAGTGCAATGCAAAACTAGTTCTCCTTTATACAAACCGTTAAAAAAAGGTAGATGATAAAATGGACATTGTCTCAGTAGAATGACCCTGAAGTTTTATGGATCAATACGCTGGTCAAAGTACTCTGTAGTCAATATTTATTCACTTTTACTATGAAAAAATAATTCCAGATCTCCTTCCACCTTGTTGCATCTTTGCTTGTCCCAGCATGGTCTTGATCTACCTCAAGGTCTGATGCTTTCCACCTCGTTTTCCAAAATCTGCTGTGTGCCTTCCCTCATCACTTACCTTGAGAGTTTGTTCTCTGTGCTATCTTGCCCAAGATATCAGGTCTTTCATAAAGGTCCACAAGTTCTTGATTATGTCTTCTCCTCCCATACTTTATTTCATTGTTCTGCATGAAATAATTTCTTTAGCACTTTGTTTTCAAACACTTGCAACATTTTTCCATTTGCCTTTGTTAGTGTCCAGGATTCATATCTATATAAAGGAACAGGCTGAACAATTGTACTATAAAAAAGTTGGCTTTTAAAAGTGTTTTGAGGTTTTTCTTTCCTCCCTCCTTGGTGCTGTTATTTTTATCTGGACTAAATGGGCATATGTTAGCACTGTAAATTCTTGCCTCGCCTTTCTTCAGTTATTTGATTGTCCTCAGTGATTATTGTTCCTAAATATTTAAATTTCTTTACCTTTTCCACATTATCATTCCCTATCTTTATCTTTCTGTCATCTTTTTTATTTCTAGTTACTTTCATGTAGTTAGTCTTGTTGACATTGACAGCAAGCCCAACTTCTTTTCACTCTCTGATCTTTTGTACTGTTTCTATTTCTTCTTCTACTAGGCAGATATTGTCTGTGTAAACAAATACATGGTGCAGTCCATTCAGCCTCAGACCTTTTCCTTCTTCAACATCTCTCATGACTATCTCAAACATCAAGTTGAAAAGTGTTGGTGCATTCCCTTGTTTGAGCCCACTATTGCTATAGGACCTGATGGAAATCATTCCCTCAATTCTCATGCAACTCCTTGATCCTTCAGTGCACATTTTAGTAAGGCATACCAGTTTTTGGGAATTCCCAAACCCTCCGTGATTCCCCATAAGCTTTGAGTTCTCTGTAAACCTGATCTGCATCTTTTGCAGCCTCCTGGTTTAGGGGGTGCACTGATAGAGATTTTGGGCCGATACAAATAGCTGATATTTAAGGAGGCATATCAGCCAATACTGATCCAATTTCCAATACTGCTGTGTGCAGCTGGTAAGTCTGTTGTGGTGGAAGGGGAGGGAAAGGGTGTGGGGGTAGATCAACGCCCCCCACAGTGAGGGAGGGAGGGAGGGGGCAGGGGCAGGTGCTGCCCAGCCGGGATGGAACGGGATGTGGGACAGAGCTGTGGCTCATTGGGAGTGGGGGTGTGCACCTGGGGAGGGCATGGAGCGGGGGCATGTGTCCCCCAGATCTGGGTGAAGCAGGTGGGCTGCAGCTGCGGGTTGCAGCTGGGGCTGTGCTGGGCTCTTTTCAGCAGGGGCTGGGCTTGGAGGCGGTGGTGGTGGTGCTGGGAGGGGGGCTACCGAAGGGGCTGTAGCCACCCCATATTTCACCCCTGCCTCTTCCTACTCACCAGGAAAAGCAGGGGCTGCACTGGATGGGTGGTGACAGTGCTGGGAATGGGGCTACAGGGGTAGGGGGGGCTACGGCGAATTTGGGGTGGCTGCAGCCCCCTCCATAGCTCCCCTCCCAGCGTTACCGCCATCTGCCTTGAGTCTAGTCCTGGCAGAGAAGAGCCCAGTGTAGCCCTGGCTCCAGCATGCAGCTGCAGCTCACCCTCCCCACACAGATCCGGGGTTACTCCCCCCCATGTCCTCCCAGGTGCATGCAGTGGCAGGCGCTGCCCCCCCTAAGAGCCGCGACTCCATCTTGCGCTCTGCCCCACCCCAGCTGGGCAGCGCCTGCCCGTGCCCCCCCCTCCCACGGTGGGAGTGTTAATCTGCCCCACTCCCCACATCCTTTCCCTTCCCTCCCGCCCTCCCCTTCCATCATAACAGACTTACCAGCTGCACACAGCTCTCCACACTGCTGGGCTGTACTCCTTGCTGCCTGCATGCTGTGCTGTTGCTGCATGCATGCATGGGCATTTATTGGCAAAATTATTGGCCACTTCAGGCTGATTTTCAATACAGCCAATTTTTTTTTATATCAGTACCGATCTGATAGCAGATCAGTGTATTGGTGCATCTCTATCCTGGTTCTTTTCCAGCAATAATTTCATTGAAAATTTCTGATCACAAATCGATCTTCTTTGACCCTACACTGGTAATCTCCCACAATTTCTTGAGCATATGGGAGCAATCAGTTTAGCAGCAGTTAAGAAAACGTCTATTTTTGTACACAGTAAGGAGATACCCTTATAGATGTTACACATTTTGATCACTTTTCTTGCAAACTGGGTATTTTATTGCTCACTCCCATTGTTTGGGCATTCTTTCCTCTCTCCATATGTTAATCATCTTGTGAAGATTGTGCTTTAATGCTTTGAATCCAAATTTTAGGCATTCAGCTGAATGGAGAGGGTAAATGTATCAAACCATTACTACGTGCTAATAGTCTACTGACAGATGGTTGTATTAGTACATTAATGGTAATATCATCATAGAGGAATACTGACCCCAAAGCAAAATTTGGAGCCTGATTTCAAGACTTGTGTTAGCTGCATGTATGTGTTGGTGCATGATTTTTAAAGGTAATTGTTGTATTTTACAGGTATTGGAGGTATGCACTTCTAATGTACAGTTGGTTCAAGATTATTTTTTCTAATATTTCAATTGTTCGTGAAAATAATCTTAAATTAATAACCAGAACTGTACCCCCTAAACTGATGGCAGGGCACACAGGGTGTGTGTCTGTCATAAAATCGGCTTGTTCAATAATAAAAAAAAAAAAAGCAAGGTGTTTCTCCGAACATAGATGCCAAGGGAAGATCAAGCCTCCCATTGTTTTGTAAGTGGATCTCTGAGGTATTTAAAAACATCCATAGGAAAAAAAACATGCGTGCCCCTGCTTAAATTTTTAGCATGTCATATCCCTTTCACATATTATCAACTCTTGCTGATTTGCCTGGTTGTTTAAAAGCCAAAGGTGCAAAAACTAAGTCATCAAGTTTTACTCTTTCAGCCAACCAGAACTAAGAAAATGAAATAAACGTTTTTATCTCTAATCAAATATAGTGTTAGTTTGAAAACTAAGACAAAATCCACCACTTCCCTTCTTAGTACTTTGTTCTACTGGTTAATCATCCTTCCTGTTTTCATTACATACCTTCCTGCTTCCTACCTCCCTCCCCCACACCACTCCTGCCCCCTAGTTATTTGAACTTGATTTTTCAGTCATAGGTGGTTTGGGGCTCACGCATGCTCGCTCTCTCTCTCTCTCTCTCTCTACTGCTTTACAGCTTTGAATTCTTTTGGTGAAACACTTGCACACATTTTTACATTTTCACTGATTTTTTTCTTAAATGTGTGCATTATCAGTCTTACCACCATTGCGAATAGAGATCTTTATCATCTTTCTGTTAAAACCAGCTACTATCCTGTTAAGACCAGCTACTATGCCTACTATAGGACAGAGACGCCTGGGTGAGGGTGATTCCTTGCCTTCCATCAATGCTGACCTTGTGAAGGAACACCTGGAGATGCTGGATGCCTTCAAGTCAGCTGGCCCTGACAGTTTACACCCCAGAGTACTCAAGGAGCTGGCCGGCATCATAGCTCAGCCCCTGGCTTGGATCTTTGAGAGCTTCTGGCACTTTGGTGAAGTGCCTGATGATTGGAAGAAGGCCAGTGTGATGTCTATCTTCAAGAAAGGGAGGAAAGTGTATCTGGCAAACTAAACTACAGGCCCATCAGCCTAACCTCTGTTGCAGGAAAGGTCTTAGAAAAGATTATCAAAGAGGCCATTCTCAACAGACTGGCTAATGGTAACATCCTCAGGGATAGCCAGCACGGGTTTGTTGCGGGTAGGTCGTTGTCGCAGAGCACTGAGGTGCCCTGCTCCTAGAGAGGGGAAACTGCCGGGGAAAAGAGCCCTAGCAGGGAATAAGAGCCCACCTGCGGGTTGCCAGGGCAACTGGAGGCAGCAAATGACCCACACCTGACAGCAGTCAGCCAGCTGTAAGGGGCAAGGCCTGGCTCTTATAAAGCCCAGGGCTGAGGCCAGGCTGGGAGTTCCCTGCCATCAGCCAGAGAGGCAGGAGCTCCTGGAGTAGGGAGAAGCAGCGAGACCCACAGGTACTGCTTGAGCAGAGTTCTGGATGGCAGCTCTAGGGCGTTTGTGCAACGTGGTTTAGCCAGGCAGCTTTAAGTTAAGTTGTAGCCAAGAGGCTTGTGTTTGTTTTGTGGTTGTTTATTACACCGGTGGTTTGGGTGAGGCTATTAGGGGTTGGAGGAGGCCTCGGGGGGAACCCACAGCGGCATGGGGACCCCGGCGCCAGTGAGGGCGCAGCATACTCATAGGGACCCACAGTGGTGTGGGGACCTCGGCACCAGTGAGGGCTCAGTATCCTCATAGGGACCCACAGTGGTGTGGGGTCCCCAGCGCCAGTGAGGGCGCAGCGTACTTAGGGGGAACCCACAGCGGCGTGGGGACCCCAGCACTAGTGAGCACGCAGTATCCTCAAAGGGGCCTCACAGCGGAGTGTGGGGGCCCTGGCGCCAGTGAGGGCGCAGCTTACGGGGTGCTTAGACCCCAGCCCCAGAGAGGGGGCATTTGAGAAGCCCCAGTGCGGGTGTAGCAAGCCCCAGCGCGGGCATGGCGATCCCAGAAAGGGGGCGACATTATTAGAAAAGCCCAAGTTGGGCACGGCGAGCACCAGAGAGGGGAGCGCCTTATTGAGAAGCCCAGTGTGGTCACGGCGAGCCCCAGAAAGGGGGAGATATTATTGGAAAGCCCAAGTTGGGCACGGCGAGCCCCGGAGAGGGGAGTGCCTTATTGAGAAGCCCAAGTGTGGGCGCGGAGAGCCCCAGGAAGGGGGCAACCTTGAGAAGCCCAAGTGTGGGCATGGCGAGCCCCAGACAGGGGGCAGCATTTTAAGAAGCCCAAGTTGGGCGTGGCGAGCCCCAGGAGGGGGCACTATAGAGAAGCCCCAGTACGGGCGTGTTGAGGCTCCGAGAGAGGGCGACGGTGCAGAGAAGGCCCCGAGAGTGGGCAAGGAGAGCCCTAGGAGGGGGCGGCAGTGTATGTAGAAAGAGAGAGATGGAGACAGACCAACGTCGGTTCCAACTGCGAGGCTTGAGGCGTGGTATCAGGGGTGGTTGGAGCCACACATAGCCCATAAGGCTAGGGTGCCCCAAAGCACCCATTTGTAGGACAAGATCAACGAGGAGTCCGGGAAAACCACAGGGTCCGAATAAACATAGAGACGTGTCCGAGAGGGCGTAAGGCAGCCTCCCAACCAATTCAAACCATCAAAGACGTGGCAGGTGAGAAGTAGAGGGTGCCCTTGGGCCAACTTGACATAGAGAGGGGCCCTTAAGGAGATCACGGCCCTCCTGTAGGACCCCACCGTGACAGTCGTGCTTGACCAATCTCATTTCCTTTTATGACCAGGTGACCTATCACCTGGACAGGGGGGAAGAGATTGATGTTGTATATCTTGACTTTAAAAAAGCCTTTGATCTGGTATCCCATGATCACCTCTTGGCAAAACTGGCCAACTGCAGCCTTGGGTCCACCATGATCCGCTGGCTGGGGAATTGGCTCTGTGGTAGGACCCAGAGGGTAGTTGTTGATGGAAGTCAATCGTCATGGTGCCCTGTGACCAGTGGGGTCCCTCAAGGCTCTGTCCTTGGACCTATTTTGTTCAACCTCTTCATTAATGATGTGGACATTGGAGTCAGAAGCGGACTGGCCAAGTTCGCCGATGACACCAAACTTTGGGGTAAAGCATCCACA
>NW_005842672.1:699369-712678 GCF_000455745.1 Alligator sinensis | reverse complement strand
AGTACTGCATCCAGTTTTGGGCTCCACAATTCAAAAAGGATGTGGAGAAGCTTCAGAGAGTCCAGAGGAGAGCCACGCGTGTGATAAGAGGTCAGGAAACAGACCTTACGATGAGAGGCTGAGAGCTATGGGACTCTTCAGCCTGGAAAAGTGCAGGCTCAGGGGTGATCTGATGGCCACCTATAAGTTTATAAGGGGTGATCACCACGATTTGGGGGAGCATTTGTTCACCAGAGCGCCCCAAGGTATGACAAGGTCGAACGGTTATAAACTCCTGCAAGACTGTTTTAGGTTGGACATAAAGAAAAACTTCTTTACTGTCCGAGCCCCCAAGGTTGGAATAGCCTGCCATCGGAGGTGGTTCAAGCACCTACTTTGAATGCCTTCCAGAGAAATCTGGATGTTTTTCTTGTTGGGATCCTATGACCCTAAATGACTTCCTGCCCCTAGGGCAGGGGGCTGGACTCGATGATCTTCCGAGGTCCCTTCCAGCCCTAATGTCTACGAAATCCTGGTCTCATGTCCAAGGCTTATTAAACCAGCCCACTTTTTTCCCCCAGCTTTTCTATGGAAATTTATATTAAGTTATTTGTCCGCTATGGACACGTCTACATGAAACACTAAATGCACAATAGCCTAATACTACTGTGCAATAGCATGTCATGCCAAAAACCGTGTTAATACAGTACTGTGAAATATAGTATTAGGTTACTGTACAGTTATCATCACTAACAAGCGGTGTGTCAGCGCTACTGCACAGTAGTGCCAGTTACTGTGTGTTGACTTAGTACTTGGCCATACAAATACTAAACTTACTGCGCAGTAACTACAGCATATTAATGAACATGTAGATGTGCCTTATGATTCCTAAAGAGTTTTGATTCATACATTTTTTTTCCCTTCCCCATTCTGTAGGTCAGGCATGCCACATATTAGCGTCATGCTCATCCCAAATGCTACTCTGATACCTTTTCATTGCCCAGTCTTCTGCTTCCTGTTCTTGTAGCTGTGAATGTGCTGCCTGTCTCCTCCCCAATCTGTCATATGCCACACACAGGCTACTCAAGCTACTTTTGCCATCTGTTACAGGTTGTCCATCCATGTTGTAAATCCATGTGATGCTATTTTGGTCCCAGGAGCCACAAATGGTGTGGAGCCAGTCCACCAGCTGGATTGGGCCCCATGCCACCTCAGCCCAGCTGAGATCAGGCTCTGGGGGCCCACACTGCCCCCACCTAGCTCCTTGCTGCTGGAATTCAGCCCTACACTGCCCTGTGCACCTGATCTAGTGCTCCGAGCCACAGCTTATGGGGAGCCCCGTGGGCTAGATCTGGTCTGTGGTCCAGGGGTTAAGAGCACTCCTGCTGTAGATCATAGGGTGGGAAGGGACCTGAAAAGTTCTCTAGTTCAGTTTCTCCACAAATGCAGGGTATACTACTTCTGTCCAATCCAAGATAAATGCTTATCCAGCCTCTTCTTATAAACGTCCCTGAAGGAGATTTCTGCAACTTCCCTGGGCAGCTACTTCTATTGTCCTACTGCACTGACAGTAAGGTGCTTCCCCCCCCCACCCTCCTCTGCCTGTGATATTTAGCTTAAATCTGCTTTGCTGCAGCTTAAACCCACTGTTTTGTCCTGCGCTCTGTGGCCAATGAGGACAGTTTTCCCTCTTTATGCCAGCTTTTCAAATATTTGAAAATTATGTCAGAATGTGACCTGGATATTTTTTTTCTAGATTTATCCTTTAACCTTTTGGCTGTAGTGCTATTGTGTTCACTAAGATGTGACATCCATTTATGGTGGTGGCCTCAGACTGGAAATGGCAGATCTGAGTGGCAGTGACCTTGGCTAGTCTCTTGACTCTTGTGCCTTAGCTTCACCATCTATAAAACAGACTAGTAGGGCTTATTCAACTTTTGCAAAGTGCTTTGTGTCCAAGGTATGAAAAAAATAGTATGTAGTGTTATGTATCAGTTACATTTGTTTTAATATTACTGTACAAAAAAAAGCTTGGACAGGTGTGTGGTGATTTATTTTAGTATGGTCTCTAGGAAAAATCAAGGTTATACATAAGTTATACAAGGGTATACTAAACTGCCAGTTGAGGTTTTTTTGTTAACTGGGTACTCTGTTGTTCTGGCATATGTCTTTTCAGCATAATCTCTTGCTATTTATGCAAATTCCCAATCTGTACATTAGGGCTCAATCTGATTTACTCCAGTACAGAACATATTAATTTTAAATTGCTGTCCCAATATAGCTTGGCTTTCTCTAATCTTGTAAGGTTAATAGTTTGATCTAAATTGTCTGTATCAATGACCTGTGTCTGCAGTGCCTGAAGATACCAACCATCATATGAATGCTGCTGTTTCAGTAATTGATCTCTTTTAGCCTCACATCTAACCTAGACAGCACAAGTGTTTGAGGTTAAATAGACTATAGCTGGGCTTGCCTTTGCAGAGAAATAATCCAAAATAATTATTCTGGCTTAGTTCCTCATGTAAATGGTTTTATTTCAGAAAAAAATTGCCATTTTTCTCCATAAATCAGTTAAGCCCCAACCTTGTGTGCACTTTTTCTGTGAGCATCCCTTTTTCTTCCCGAATCCTCCTTCTTTCCATGTCCTTGTGACATGGTATCTAGCAGAATTCACAGATTCATTGGAATCTGACAAGGCTGCACCATGAGTGCTTCTGCTGTGGCCTTGAACTTGCGACATCTAGCGTGTCAGTTGTGCACCTTAACGCCCATGCTACTCCAGCCCCTTTTCCAGAATGAGACCGTAAATATGGATTGTTCAATCTAAAATACTTTAATTCTACACTAAATGTGCAACCAGTTTTTTATTCTGTCCATTCCCTGTTTTGATAGAACCTTAGAACTAACATTAGCTACTTTTCAAACTTTTTAATTAATTCAGAGCATGTTTGTTTAACAAAAACTCTTTCTTCCGGTCTGTATATGGCCTAAGTAAGCTCTTTTTGCCCGTGTGTGGCTGCATTGACATGACTTCTTAACTTAAAAAAAACAAAACAAAAAAGTTAATTCCGTCTTGAGTGGAAGGCTGGTGATATACTTAGTGATAACTAACCAACTGACTTGGTTTCATTCTGATTTAGGGTTATAGTGATTTTTAGTTCACTCTAACCCATTGCAGGAGCATGCAGCTGTAGCAGTTACTGTACTGGATGCACATGCCCGAGCAGCAACTGCATCTTGACTGCTCAAGCGGCTGAAAGTTTGTGTCTATTTACATCCTCAAATGTATATATCCTAAAGCTGTGGTTTTCAACCTTGTTAGATTCAAGGCATCCCTCAGAAGATGACAGTTCTTAGCTTTCACTCATTTCTTGACTATAGAAAAATAATAGAGCATTCTTTTATTACAAAGAACTTGGAAAGGCCACATTAGGTCAGAACAGTTTTGACACTTGGTTCCTTTTTTAAATATGTGGGTTTATCTTGTCAGTCATGCATAGTTCTTTGTCTCTGCTTTGGTTGTATTTTCAAATGTAAACTCTAATAAAAACGGAGATGCTGGAGGGATCAAGCTGTGACTCAGAATGTTGCTTGTGGTTCTACATTAGTGTAGTGTGTTGTCAGCTACTGCACACGGACTGTCACTGTAGCCATAATACAGTTCATTTAATCACAAATGCTACAGAGGATACTGGTACTTAGACTTCAGGAGCTTTTGATCTGAATACTGACTGAAGTTGAAAAATGACCTGAAAGTGCAAGGCTGGTAGGTTTTTTTTGAATAACTGGTCAGGTCTGCATGCACCACTCTGCTGGTATGTGTTTAGAAGCCTTTGAGTCCCTTTCATAGTTTTATTTCCTACAAGTCTGTAAACAACAAAGTTGATTTTCTCCCACTTCCTGTTTCGTTGCCAACCTGTTTTGATTCTAGTGACGGTACTTGAGTGATCTCTCCATCCTAGGTCTTATCTTCACTATAGTCTTAATTCGGCAAATCGCAACAAAGTCTACTAAATCTTATGGTAATCCCCAACTCAGTAGACTAGGAACAAATTGTAGTCAGCTAGCCAGAGCTGGATATCAGGTGCCCAGAACAACATGTCATTGGCCAGGCTATAGAGCAGGCTTGGGCAAAATACGGCCCACGGGCGAATGCAGCCTGCCAGTTACTTTTATCCAGCCCATGGGCACCCACCATTGAATTGTACTCCACCCAGCCCTCCCATGAGGGTGGGAGCGAGGCATCCAGGTATACATCCCACCCCCAACATACCCAATTACGTCTTGCTCCTGCTCACATGGGCGGAAGGGCCCAGCCCAGCTACCAGCATCTTCTGGGCAGGGCTGCTGCTGCTGCAGCCAGCTGCAGGGGGTCTGCTTGGCTTCCCCGGTGTCCCACTTGCTCTGGGCACCAGGTTGGGAAGCGGCAGGGGTGGGGGCAGCTGCAGCTGGGTGGGGCTGGGACTGGCAGTGGCGCTGAGTTGGCTGGGCAGGGAGGGAGAGTGTGGGGAACCCGCATATACTCCCCTCTACCCCCCACCATGGCGCACAGCCCCTGCTGCTGGCTGGGGTGCTTGTGCCTTGTACGGGTGCTGGCACTCAGCGGTGCGCAGCTCCAGCCAGCACTGGACATGGGGGTGAGGAACACAGCCTGCCCAGCCTGCCCTTATCCAGCCCCACACTGGAGCCGGCTGCCATCCCCTGCTGAGCAGGTCCCAGGACTCCACTGGAAGTGGAGGGCAGCCGTGGCCTCTGCTTCCCTGTGGAGTCCTGGGATCTATGTAGCCGGGGGCAGGGAAGGCAGCCAGCTCCAGTGCAGGGATTCCCCTGGTGCTGTGCAAGTGCAGGAGCTGCATGCGTGTTGTGCAGAGCCCTTATGATAGAGGCGCTGGGCAGGCTACGCTTCTTACCCCCACATGCAGGGCTGGCTGAAGCCGTGCGCTGCCAGCACCTGAGTGGGGCAGTGGGGGCTGCATGCCATGTGGGAGAGTGTGTGGGGGTCCCCATACCCCCACACACCCACACCCTACTTCCATAATGCCCCCACATATACACACACCCCACAACATACTCTGTGCCCCCCACCGCCCACCATGTATGCACCCCCCACACCTCCCATACACAATATACATGAGTAAGATTTTATTTATGAGTTATGCATTCCCCTGTATACACAGTACACAAACACAAATAATGAAATGACAAATATTTTTTTGTAATAAAATTAAAATGTTATAGTAGGTGTTTGAGTTTTAGTGTATGATTTCTTTTTTTTGGTTCCAAGATGGCAATTCTCTTCTCCCAAAAGTAGTATTTTTGGGGGGCAAGAGGAGGAACTTCCAGTGGCAAAGGTCGGGGGTTAGGGATAGGACTTCTGGTCCCAATATGGCAACCAGGGGATGGGGCAGCTGTCAAGGGGCAGGGCTACCTATGCAGCCCTTGACAGCTCACCAGAACTTGTTAAGTGGCCCTCAGTGCCTGCCCCTGCTATAGAGGACTGAAGGTTTTTAAAGTAACAAATGTAAGCAGAAAACAAAGAGAACTCCCTCTAAGCTTTCTCTGTGTATCATAAAGAAGTAGGAAAGGGCATGCTTGTATGCAGCTGCCCACTGCCCCCCTTCTCATTCTACCTGCCCTGTACTGGGGTGATCCCAATCTCTGGAAGACATGGGAGGCTTTCCCTGCAGATCTACTCTTGTCCTCAGGAGTTAAGGCAGGCGAAGGTGCACAGATATTCATTCTCCCAGGAGTGATTTCTACCTGATTGCATTCAGGTCACTTTTCTCCTAGAGTGGCCATTTTTGCTCAAGGTTGGAAAAGGTGGAATGCTTGCACACTTGTGGATTCTGGAAGCTGTAATACTTCCAGTAGAAACTGAATGTCTGTACATGGGCTAAGTGAGATCTTTTTGCTCGTGTGTGGCTACAGTGGTACAGTGGCATGCCTTGTTAACTTTTTTTTAAATGTCTCCAGGTAGTAGCAGCTTTGCTTTCCCCTCTCTGGTATTTGGTCAAGCTTGCATACTTGCCTCTAAATTTAACACCCCTCTCTCCCCCGCAAAAACAAAAGAAAGCTGTGGATGACTTAAGAAATTCTGTATACTTGATTCTTGTGGGGCGCCTGAAGAGTGGGGATCAGGTTAAGTGTCCTTGCAGGGCTTGTCTGATAAGGCTTTTCAGTAAACATTTCTGCCGGGTATAGCGGCATCCTGTTCTCTGACCTTACACAGCGTGAGGTATGCTCTGGCACAGTTCCTCAAACGGCCCTGTGTTATCTCCTCTGAGCTGGGAGTTGAGCCTTTGTCACTTCAGCTTCAAAAGATACACATTTAACAAAGCGCAAGTCAGTTTTTCAGAAATGGAGGGATAACAGCATGTTAATGCCCACCTTTGGGCAGATTGACAGGCTACCCAATGTATTGCATGCCCATACTGAATAATGCCAGAAGGAAGCCCTTTTTTGTAATTTAATGTAATAGAAATATAGGCTGGTGCCCCAAGCACAACTTAATGCAACAGCTTTCCTTTTTTTGACTGTCTGCAAAGTGTGTTGTTAATGTAATAGAAATATAGGCTGGGGCCCCAAGCACACCCTAATGCAACAGCTTTCCTTTTTTTGACTGTCTGCAAAGTGTGTTGTGATGGAAAAGAGGCAGAAGTGCTGCTTTTGATGCATTTTGCATTTCTATCGCCCTCCTCGGATTTCCTTCAGACCTCTCAAGCAGTAACAAGTTAAGTCTTGTAACTGCTTCGTTAATGCACTAGTATTATAAATGTAGTTCATTTGTATGAGGATTGGGCTGCATAGGCAAGGGTAGCAGGCAAGATACCAGAATGCAAGTTTAGTGTTCACTGACTACTCTGCAGTAACTTCCTGTGTGGATGTTCTCTGTGTACACTAGAAGTGTCCACATGGGGAGCTACTATGGTATACCTAGTGCATTGTAAATTTGCATTCTGCCTTACTGCATGTTATCCTTGGCAAAACCTAGAAGTTCAGCCTTCATCTATTTAGCTAGAACTTGAGAGAATATGTACTATAACAAAATAGTATGATGACGGGCCAATTATTTAAAAAAGAGAAGATAAATGCTGCAACAATATTATGATGAATAGTCCCTGCATTTCCTGTAAATCCTTGGGCGATTCGGGGGAAACCTGCAAAATTAACCTTCTCTAAATATGAGTTTTTTTGTTGAATAAATGTTCCATTGACTTGTTACATTTCCTTTATTACATGTACATTGTTTAAACTGGCTTTCAAGCGTTCTCACTTGAGGTCTGAAGGTGTAAAGAAGGCTTAATTGTGGGCTAAGAACAAAAATTCCCTTTTGCTATTTGCCGAAAGCTTTTGGAGCTGCTCCCAGTGTTATTCCTAAACAACACTACTACCACTTCAAGCTGCGTGCATCTGTCTTAATGTGCATTTAGCTAACCATCTGCAGAAGAGAAGTGTTATTTTTGGAAAAATATAATTTACAAGAAACAAATATCCTCACCTGTCTGTTAGTGTGCAGATACATATGTTTCTTTGATAGCTTGGTTTGTGGAGGCTGCTGCTGTTGCTTCTCTTATTAGCCATGCCTTTCTTTGTCATTTTCCCATTCTGTGGTATTTCTGATGCTTAGTTTCATTCAGCTTCTGCTGTTTAAAAACTGTAATAAATCACAACCAAAAGAGTAGGAACCTGAGGTGTCAGCCCTGCAGCAGAGTTGTCTCGGCACCACCTACATTGCTTAAACGTAACAGCTGCCACATAGTCCTTTCTGCGTGTGGCTGTCCCTGCATCGTGACTGCAGAGTTCCTTCCATCGTTATCATGGTTTGATTCAAAAGCATTAGCACATGCACAAGAGAGCTGTGTCTGTCTGTGTTCAGAAAAATCTGTTGTGTGCTTTTTCCCCCCTTCTCCTTACATGCATTTAATTGGCTGTGCACTTCATTGGCTTGAATGTGGGGGGAGGGATGCTGTTTGAAACGTGCTTCTAAGCAGCAGAAGAAAGGATAAGGAATGGTGATGTTGCAGCGGAACTACAATCTTTCATTCTGGAACTCCCTGCGGTCTGCGCAAGCTCACTCAGCAAACCTGTCTCAGAGATGCCGTGCATTTGATTTAGCTCTCATTGATTCATTGTCGTAATCTAAAGCTGAATAGGAGACTTGCTGAGTTGATACATTTTAGGCTTTGCTTAAAATGCTTACATGGTTTTCACACAGCTGTCTACAGCTGTGGAGGTAAACTGGTGTATTCAAATGACATTTCAGGAAGAAGCTGCCTTTTGAGCCATCAATGTGTTTTGTGTTTTTCTTCCGTGTTTTAATAGGCTGGTCCAGGGACCATCAATATGGCTTCAGGTGTTCAGGATTTTAACAGGACAGAGTCTGATAGACTAAATGAGATCAAAGGTCACCTGGAAATCGCCTTACTGGAAAAACACTTTCTACGTAAGTATGAAAAATGCTTTATGGAAAGGGGGTGTCTGAGGCCACTGAAATCTGACTTGATGTGTGCTGGTGTCTGGGGGGGGGGAATACCATGTGTATATGTATATATGCATATATACTGGGTGTGGTGCAGTCTTTGGAAAAGAGACGGGTTTAAAACCGGTTTTGGTATAATTTGACTTTTAAAATAAAAGAAGTACTGCATTTAAACACATCATGCAGTGTATGAAGATTGTGAATCTCATGTATTTTAACATCTAAAGGAAGCCCTTTTTTATTTCCTTACCTGGTAATTTAATTGTGAGAAGGGAGAAAAAAGGAAATAGTGTTTATCTGTTGTTCATCCCCATTCAAGTGGTTAGATCAAAGCACTTACACAGGAAATGCTCAATATGTCAAATGTCTTTTAAATGCTTTTCCCCTCTTTAATTATACAGATGTTATTGCTAAATGGAGAAATTAGTGGTCTGTGCAATGTCTGCAAAGTAAATATAGAAATGGCAGAATTCCTATTTGTATGTAGAGGTTATCGTATTGAGAAATGCAAAAGCTTCAGGATCCTGAAGTGGTACTTCTACATTTGTAACATTGGAGTTCAGATTGGCTGGGTAGTTAAACTATGTTAAGACAAATGCATTGTTTACCTTTTCACTGTTATCAGTGTAACTGATGTTTAGATATTTTAGTATAAGAATGAATGGGCTCTGCATGCTGATCTGATACATAACCACCCACTCATATTTTTATTCTATTTTCTAGTCAGAGGACTTCCCTGAATTTATGCTCTAGTTTGAACTGTGCTTAGAGGTATAGGAAAATATCAAGTCTTGAAGTAAACATTACCAATGATTTAGAAGCTACCACAGCCCTTAAATTATTGAAGTGGCTAACTGCCTTTACATTACAGAATTGCATAATTTGGCTGTTTGCTTCTGGTTTGTAGACTGTCTAGATCAACCATGTTCTAACTCAGTTTACTGTTTTTTTGCTGCTTATTTCTTCTGTTGTAAAGAGACAGGATTACGATTGATGAAATTCACAGCTATTGCTTTCTGGTTGATGGAGCATTGAGCTTGAGGATTATGTTAGGATTACTGCTTCAGGGCAGGAGATGCAGTTCATAGTATGCAGGTGATGGAAATCCCTTTGTCTGCTCTCTGGCTGGCCTGCCAAGTGAAGCCTTGCTCAAATAACACTGATAAAATTTTGTCTTGACTGGGAATGAATGCAGCCTACTGTGGGTACAAATTGGGAGATGGATGCTGAGCTCCAGTGGTAGTGAATACATACAGTGGGTATTTTAGTTCAGTTGCTGGCGTGGTCAATGGTGCTGTTTGGTGCTATTGTTCCAGCTCAGTTCTAGGGTATTTTTGGATCAGTTTCCTAGCTTCTTTCTGTTTCCTGCCCCCTTGCATGGGTCTTCCTAGATAAACCAAGGCTAAATGTTTTTGTTTATGTAGGAGCATCAGTGCCCTGTGTGAGCATCCTATAGTACTAGCTGTGTTTTTAGGTTTTCTTCATATGGTGGTGCCTGCTGAATAGAACATGGTTTAAAATGTGCAGTCTGTTTTGCCAAGCTTGCACTTCCAAGTTAGATTTCAAAGTGGAGGAGGACAGTTGGGTGATGATTTAGAGAAAGGGGAAGAAGAGACATGTCATTCTGCTGGGTCTGCAATATATATATTCAAATATGGAATATTTTACATAGAATTGCATCAGCATCTACATGCATAAATCTTATCAAAACAAATGGAGTTGAGTTGCCACTTTGATAGAATTGGAAAACTGGTGGATGAAGGGAGTATAATCTATGCTGCAGTATTTGGATTTTACTAAAGGATTTGATAGTGTAGCAGGCTGGAAAATTGCACTGATTTCAATAGGAAATCTGTCATGGTTGAAAAGACTCAAACAAAAGGATTGGCAGTATATCCCTTTGAGTAGGATTGTCTGGGAGCTAGAGTACAGACTGGCAAGAGTAATATCTTTGTTTATGATCTTGAAGAGGAAGTAAGCCACATGTTGAGATGTCCACATCTATTTTTTTTAAATAGTTGTACAGTCTTGTGCAGGTTTGTTTCTCTGTCTCTTTCCTGTTGCCTCCCAGCTCCTTTTCTTTTGATTTGCATGTTCAACACAGTGCAGTGAATCCTGGGTTTGAAGCCTCTTGGCGCTACTGAAACACAAGTATGAGGCCAGTTTCAGATGATGTCTCTAAGAGCTTCAGATACAAAACTCGCAACTAAAATGTGTGAAGGGGGAAGAGAAAGCCCAGGAAATAACCTGCTCCTGTCACCTACCTCAGTGAAGGTGCCACACAGGAGTGGCAAGCTGGTTCTGGCATGGCATTTCTGAAGCATAATCGCCCTCTGGATTGGAGCGTAGCGGGCTGGTGGAATTACTTCTGGCTCCTGTGAGGGGTCTCTAGGAAGAGTCCAAGACATGTTGGAGAGGCAAACACCGGAGTGGATTAGCGGGCAGTCAGAGATGGGTCAGCTGATCTGGCTGTGCTGTGTGGCGTTTGGAGGAGTGCTGCTTCCCAAGAGCAGCCTGTGCAGGAAGCTGTGACTAGCAGTGGTGGTTCTGGTGAGGAAAACTGTAAAGAAACCAGACCCCGGTCAGAAGTGTCTGGGGAGGATGTTGACATGGGGGCGGGCCTGGGTTTTGGGGCACCGGTCTCACTGGGCTTTCCATCCCTGTAGGATTGAAGGAAGGACATGAGTTGACTGTGCCCCAGGACTGCAAAACCCTCTGGAAGAGGGCCTAGGAATAGGGAGGGGTGGCAGTTGACCAAGAAGGGCCCCTTGACGACATGATGAGGAGCAGTAAAGGGCCAGAGGGCCAACTGAACCCCCCCAGGTGGCTGGGTCTAATGCTGTAAATGGACTAAAGATAGCAAAGTCTCAACCAAGGAGCAACTGCCCCAAAGGGGTACCTTGGAGTACACAGTAGTGGCAGCTGGCATTTGAGTTATAGTTTTGATTAAGTTACCCCTTTGCTTGGATTGAGGAACTTTCTCTAGGGAAAAGACTTAAGTTTGCTTAGCCCTAAATGGGCCACCAAGGGCTGTGGAAAGGGGGCTGTGTGCTAGAGAGCTGTCTGCATCACAGGCTACTGTCAGAGGCTGCTGAGTTGAGTAAGACAAGCATGGTAACATCTGTAGGCCTGGATATTAAGATGCTGACATCAGTTCATAGACTGGGAGTGGTTAGGGTGGGGTGTAAGGGAGGTTGGAGCCCCACAAAGAAGCCAGCATGCTAGAACTAGGAAGTCAGCTGTGGGGAACTGGCTCCCAG
Organism: Alligator sinensis; assembly: GCF_000455745.1. NCBI lineage: Eukaryota > Metazoa > Chordata > Crocodylia > Alligatoridae > Alligator > Alligator sinensis. Next base: position 700,960 of record NW_005842672.1, on the reverse strand, counting down.
TAATACAAGATCAAGTCTTGGCAAGTGAGAAGGAGCAGCTACCAGGATACCTGGGTGATACCGCCAGTGAGTAGGCCATCAGCCAGGAGGGAATTTAGGCCTTACAATATATACAGGCAACGGCTAGCAAATGCCAAAAACATCAATGTTTTGCATGAAAAGTATTGTGGTTTGTTTGTTTTTCTTATTTAAATCCTGAATTGGAGAAGTTTAAAAACGTATTGTTGAATGTTCAACCTTGGCTTTGGGTAAGAGTCTATCTGGGGTTGGGTGTGGAGTGCAACTAAAAAAACTTTCAGCTTCTTTGCTATTCAGTGATCTCTCAGGGTAATTTAAACAGCCCTGAGTGAATCCTCAATTGAGGGAACCTGTCCCTGACTGCCTATGAGCAGCAGTGTTGCCCTAAATTGCTTCAGCAGTGATTGTGGAAGCCTTTACCCAGCTTGCCTCTTATGTTAGGGCATAGAAGATAGCCTGTAGTTGACCTTGGTGCAGGGAGGTCTTCCCTGTCCAGAACTGGATTGTTCAGACCCCTTGTATAGTTTATGTTATATGGGATTGGTAATCTCTTATGCCACTCCATAACACAAATATATCTATTCTGTCTGATCAGCACTGCACGTCTTGTGTTTTCAGTTAAAAGAATGAATGCTGGTCTGTTTCAAAAGCTTTCTATAGGTTTGGGTGTTTTGCAACCACCCCCACTATGTAACAGTCATTTGCTTTAATGAAAGATCTTCCATCTGTTCCAGATTTTAAAATTGCTTGTAAAGACCAGATGTCCTCAGTAGCCAGGACTACATGGGAATGATGCAGGAAGTGCATTTTCACAGTGTAAATACGTGAAATGTACAAACGGGATTTCTGATGGCGAAAACTAGGGAGAGATCTTTGTTTTACAGTAAAGAGTGGTATAGCCATGATGGTTCAGAAATTTTGAGGGGGGCAAGGATTTCTTAGGGTGATATCTTTTATTGGACTAACTATGTAGCTGGGATGAAGTGAGACAAGCTTTTAAATGGAAGACATTCTTCCTCAGGTTTTGCATATCTTGCATCTGAAAGCTTCTCTTGTTTTATCCCTGCTACATGGTTGGTCCAATAAAAGATATCAGCTTAACAAGTCCTTGTCTCTTCTTTTTGTAATTGTGCATTGGGAAAACAGCTGTTTTCTGTTATGATTTTTAAAAGTATAAGTTTTTTATGTAGCAGAAAAGCACATTTAATCTTTGGACTTCTTGCTGTATGTCCTCCAGGCTTTCCAACCTCCTGACAGAAGGTTTCCCTTTGTGAAATAGAGTAGAGTGCTACAGTATCTGAGGCCATCTATGAAACAGTACAGAACTAGAAAAAGCATTTTTGTGTTGGACCCTTCCTTCTCTGGCCAGGGAGCAAAGAGATTGAAAGGCAGTAGGGGTGCACTGAGAGAGATTTTTTGGGCTGATACTGATAGCGGAGTTTTAAGGAGGCATATTGGCTGATACCTGTCTGATTTCCAATATGCAGCCCGGCAGCTTGAAGAGCAGTGTCCGGCTGGTAAGTCTGTTGTGGTGGAAGGGGGGGGGCATCGGGTGGGGGGCCACAAATCGATG
>NW_005842672.1:691122-699272 GCF_000455745.1 Alligator sinensis | reverse complement strand
GTGTGCCCCTGGCTGTGGCAGGGCAGGCTGGTGCTGCAGGCTGGGGCTGCTGTGCCTGGCTTTTCCCTGCAGGGGCTGGGGCGGGCAGTGGCAGCTCTGGGAGGGAGGGTTGGGGGGCTACAGTGAATTTTGGGGTGACTGCAACCCCCCCACCCTCCCCTCTGTAGCCCTCTCCCAGCGCTGCCACCCACCCCAAGTGCAGCCTGACCCAGCCTGCAACTCTGTGGGCACACCTCCCCCTCCCCCATGCCCTCCTGGAGTTCACACAGTGGTGGGAGCCATCCCCTTTCCCTGCACCCAGCCCCAGCCTCACTCCTTCCCTCACCACAGGGGCCTTGATCTGGCCCCCCACCCCCATTCCCCTTTCCTTCCACTGCCCCTTCCACCACAACAGACTTTACCAGCTGGACACAGCTCTCCAAGCTGCCACCCTGTGCATGCTGTGGCTGCGTGTGTGTATGGGACACACTATTGGTCACGTTATCAGCCACATTATCAGCCGCATCTGGCAAAAAAAGCTGATTTCCAGTATAGTCAATTTTCTTTATATCAGTGCCGATCCGATATCGGACTGATGTATCAGTGTACCTCTAAAAGGCAGGGTAGTCTAGAGTAATGGGGAGGGTGGCAACAGAGACCACTTAACTAGATGTGTCCAAAGTGCAGGCACAAGGTTGAAATTTCATTCTGAAATGGCCCCTCTGACATGGGGGGGAAAGCTGAATTAGTTAGTTTTAAACATGAAACCAAGGGTTACCTGTCTTGAGGCAACTACTCCCTAGTTTTGTGGTTGGCAAGATAAGAGTGTGAACATTTCTTTTTCCTCCATATGCCTAATTACAGCCATAATAAGACAGATGCTTGATCCCATGACTAACTTCATCCATGCAAATAAGCTCATTGAATTAAAGAAATCTGTTTGTGTGTATAAAGTTACACATGGTGGTGCTCTCTCTCTTTGCAGGCCTTGGTCCCACTGTGTGCAATATAAAATTATCTGACAGCCTGGGAAGGGAGTAAAATCTTGCCTCATTCCCTGTCATTTTTTTCCCTTTGTGATGATGATCTGCTTGCTGTGTGGTGACAGTAAAGTAAAATTGTGACTATTCGATTTTAGACAAATGGTATGTCTTTAGAGTACAGTAGTTTAACAGACATCACTTTACAGCCAGCTGACTGGACGCAACCAGAGTATTAACAGGATTGTTAGAAAAAAATAAAATGCTGAATGAGGTTGTGTTGACCAGCAAGTCAAATGATTTGTCTTGGCTCAAAAGTAAGCATTACCAAATTGAGGCTATAGGCTGAACTAGAAAAAATGCACCTACTTTCTTGCCAGCAGAAAAGGACTTTTTAAAAAGCACACTGGCTCTTTCAGGCAGCCCTAAATAGTAGTTGAAGGGCATTGCACCCCCACTGCTAGATTCTGCTGATTGGCAGCATCTTTCTCTGCTTGATTTTACCCTGAAGTAGCAGACTGCCAATTTGAGGAGTGCTTCCAGCTCTCCTTCAGTCATAGGAGCCAGGAAAGGCTGAGAATTTTTGTTTTGTTTTGTTTTTTGTCTTTCTTTCCTTCCTCCACAATACACCAGTATAAGGAAATCCTGCACTGCCAAAGGATGGAATTACTATATTTACCCAAATCTAAGACAGCCCTGAATTAAAGATGACCTCCAGTACTTAGATTCTACACATGGAAAAGGTTAACATTTTGTTATAATTTTCTATGTATAGAATGTAATTATTGGAGGCTTGTCTTTAATTCATCCTTCCCCCTATATTCAGTGGAGGCGGGGAGGTCACTTTAGAAATGAATAAATATGGTAGATATTTATCATCTAATAGAATTGGGGAGACGAACCTTTGATTACCTTAAAAACATCAATACAAATCAGAAATCAAGAACTGATGAACGAACTTAGTTGTAGAAGGTGAGATATGAGGAAGGGAACCATTTTGGGATGTTCCCCATCATAACTTCTTCACTTCCCTGTCTTTTTGTTAACAGCTGCTGCCTGACCCTCCTCCTTCCCCTGGGGCATGAAGCATGGCATCAGCCCAGCCCAGTAGCAGCAGCTCCAGCTGGGCCCCAAAGCTGGGGCCAAAGCTGTCATACCACTGCTCCTGGCCTGGGCTGGGGCCATGATCTGTGCCCAGGCCAGAGCCTGCCAGAGCAGGGGGAGAGAGGAAGGGATGGATAGGCAGCAGTGGGGCAAGGTGTGGTGGGGTGCAAGGGATAGAGGTCAAGCTGTTTGATTTCTGGCCCCCCACCTGCTCCTCCTTTCCCCACTGTAGTGGTGGTATGGGGGACAAATTTTAAGTGACCCTCAAATAATTAGATTTTATACATGGCAAAGTATAACAAAATAATGCATTTTCTAAGTATAGAATCTAATTACTGGGGATGCATATTAAATTCAGGATAGTTTTAGATTTGGGCAAATATCTTATTTTTGACAAGTTTGACAAGTTTATTTTTGACAAGTTTGACAAGTTTGCTTATCAGCTTTTTGTAATCCTTTTGCACATGCTAAAGTAACACCATTTTAATTCTTGCTAGGGTTTTCTTCCATTTGTTTGCTTTAGGAAAAGACGACCAATACAGGTATAGTTCCAAATGTTGATTGCAGACCTGTGCCTGCTAAGGTTTTAAGTAGTGCTGGACATGGAGAAATTGATAACACTTTCTTGAAAGTACTGCAGGTGTCATTAGGATTTTTAGGCAGGCTGGATACCTTCTTACCGAAAAAGGTGAGGACAATAAACTGACTGAAACATGACATCCAGGCAAATTCATGTTTTTATTTGAGATCAGCTTTGGAATTCACAGGAAGCAAAAACAATATTGGAATGTAGCATCAGGGACAATGGAAGAAGGCAAATTAGGATGCAAAAGAGGGTCATGTCTAGCTTTAAAAAATTCTTAATGAAGAATGAGACAACAGCTTTTATCAGCTGTACAGTACCTTGTATGGTAAAGTATGAAGTAAGTCTCAAGTAGACCTGTCTGACTATTTTATATTTGCTGTACGACTATGGACCAGAACTGGTCTGACAGTACTCCTCGAACTGAGGGAAAGAACAACTTGTCGGCAGGGTTTTAAGGTGGGATTTGATAAATGGCTATAGTTAGAAGCACTGAAGTAAATGCAGAGTGAAGATTTGTCACTAGAAGCAATGCTGCTTTCTACCAATAAGCCAAAAGTTGTCCTGAAAAAAAAGCAAATTTTAGGTATAAGGAAGTAGAAAAAGCAAAGGGGCAGGGAAAGGAGGTGACTCACTGAATTGGCATGTGGTTTTGTTTTTGGTTTAAACGGGCAGGAGAGTTATTTTTAGAAAGTGGCAGGGCATTTCCTTACATTAGCATTTCTGAAGTGAATTAATTTTGCATACAAGTGAACTATGCATCAGTTTGAGATGGGGGAGAAGGGAAGTGGCTTATATAGCCCCTCAAACATCAGATTTATCTTTGCTTTCCATATTTTAACTATTCATTTGGTATAGAAGAGGAATGAGAGAAGAAAAGGAATGCATTTAAGGAGAGGAAAACAAGTTTTAATGCACTCTACAAACAAACTTAATTTATAATGCATCTGTCCATAAATACTTCCAGTCACCATTTATGGCCTAAAAATCTCATTTTCCTATTAAAACATTTGTTTCCTTCTTACTGTGCGAATGACCCATGCGGATGAAAGATGGACGAACTGCACAAGGAAAATGATTAAGAAATGAAAATTCAAAAACCTTGCAAAGGAAAGCTATTGATGTCCTTTTTACCATTGTGCTCTATTACATTTGGAGCAGTCTTAGTGAAGTGAAAACAACGATTTCTTTGGCAAGCAAGTTTGACTAGTTGTGAGGTGTCCCTTTTTATTTTGAAGAAGTAAAATGGTGTGGAGTTGATATGTAAATTGATAGAGAGGGATGTCATTCAGAATAAAGAGCAACAGTTTGCTGCGTATTCTTCTATCTGGATATATACAGGGAATACATTTTGAACTCCTGTTGTAGCCGTTTTTAATATTTTTCCACATACATGAAAGAAATGCATAAATCGTGCTTCTCACCACTGAGTGGGAAGCAGTTAAATGTCACAAATAGATGAATTATAATGATACAGGAAGATGCTGACCTACCTTTTTTCGATTCTGCAGTGCTTGGATGTTCACCCACCTGTTTCCTGTTTAAAAATATGGCACCTGAGACTAAAGTACATCATCAGTGAGATGCTTCTCCTATGAACAAATACACATGAGTGAATCATACGCTCAGGATATAAGCTTTTTCTCATAACTCTCTTAAACAGACTTCAACCATGTCAATTATTCCTATCTTAATGAATAAATTATAGTCCCAAATCTTGTGTAAATGCTTTTGTAGGTTATGTCTTGAGTTGCCTAAAAGTGTTAGGTTACATTTAAACAAAATAATCTAGAAAAGCGGATTTGAATTTGGGTAAGTTAAAAGGGAGAGAGGCATTCTAGGCCATATATTGGAACTGTAACGATTTATATAATTTTCATTAAATAACATGTAACCCAATAGTGTTTCTTTCTGTGTTGTTTTATAGCAGTGTCTGCAGTGCTGGGGTCAGCAATCTATGGCCCGTGGGCTAGATCTAGCTTGTGGAGATTTTGGACCTGCCCTGGGACAGCCCTTTGGATCAGTGGCATGGAGCTGTGCTGCCTGTCCCCTCCACAGCCCTCCATGCTGGTCTTGTGCTTACCCTGGCTGCGGAGCACAGGTGGCTTGAGCTCTACAAGGGTGATAGAAGTTAATGGCCTGCAGCAGGCAGCTGGGTCACCAGCTCTGGCCAGGAGCAGCAAAAGGTTGCCAACCCATGCAACGGTGACTCAGGCAGGATGAGATTGAGGCATGCAATATTTTAGACTGCACAGAGCACTTAAGCAAGGTATATACTTAGATGTGGTACACCTGTGTCTATATATGTATTTCAGAATTACTTTCTGCTTTGCTTTTTTAAAACTTTGCCAAGAAGTAGAAAATTTCTGCCCCAAGGGGTTTTAGTTCTAGTCAACCTACATGACAGACAGCAGTACAAGAGTAGAAAAACATATCTAATTTGGTTATAGAAAAGGGTAACACAGGATGATTTTATTGGAGTTTTAGGGAAGGACTTGGAGCAAGAGAAGGGCTTTTTGGTGCCAGGACTGCTTGTCATGTCCTGCAAAGTCAAGAGTCATGGCTTTCCTGATGATGAGAAGGATTATTATTATTATGAATCAGAAACCTGAAGAAGAATCTTTTGAATGTTGGTGTTCTCCAGTCTGCTTTTGCTGCAAGGACAGACATAAGTGTAAACTGGTGGTGATCAACCTATGGCTGGTGGGCTGGATTCAGACCCCAAACTGACTAGATCTGGCCCACAGAACAGGGGATTAGTGGCAAGCAGCTCAGCTCAAAGCATATTCTCCCCTGCTCTCTGCCATGCCATTGATTTCCCCTCTAGTCCCCCCGCTCTTCTTTTCCTCCCTCCCCTAGGGAGGCACTGCTTATCTGAGGTAAACTCTCTTCCTCCCTTCTCTAGTGGAGGGGAGTGGTGGCCTGGGTTGCAGCTGGATTGCAAGCACCTGGCCCGTTGCCTTAGAAAGAGTACCACTAGTGTAAATTGAATGCAGGACTTGAAAGAAATAAGCATTGGGGCTCCAAATTTTGAGGCAGCAGCTGGGTTCATAGAGGGGATCCCTAAAAAATGCCTGTGTTTGTTTAAATATGAGTCACTGTTAAGCTTGTGGCATTTTATGGAATCATTTGGCTAACTTGGGGCTGGGGCGGTACAGGCCCTAAGGTGCATGGGTGACAGCCCAGAGGTTACAAGCTCAAGGCCGGAGCAGAAACACTCATGACACAGCCTGTCAGATTCTAGTGAATCTGCAAATTCACAAGGACATGAAAAAGGAAGGATCTGGCTAACTGTTGAGAGTGGTGGTGCTACGATTATGACTGGAACTTGGCTATACCTGTGAGATGAGCAAAGGAGGGGAAGGCACCTTGGAAATATTTTCAGGCTTTCCATAAAATGCTGAGGTCAACCTTACAAGTATATAGGGAGTGAGGAGTTCATTCCAAGCATAGAAACCAAACCTGAAAGCAAGCAAGAAACTGAGAGGTGAGAAGGAGATGGAAGGAATGGCTAGTGAAGAAATATAGGATCCTAGAGTATGTGGATTTTCAGTAAGCTTAGGTTGTGGAGCTGGTTCTTGGGTTGCTGCTTGAAAAAGAAAATCTGCTACTTCCTTTGAAGAATAGGCAATAGGAGTGGACAATTGCTGTGTCCACATGCTACTTTCCTGCCTCCAAGGCTAGGGACAGAAATTACACACAAACTGGTATAAGTGATTGGAAACTGGTTCAAATCTGTAACACAACAGGGGTAGAGACAGACATTATACATAAACTGGTTTAAGTGATCAGAAACTGGTTTAAACCTGTAACAGAACAGATGTTCAGTGCACGTAAACCAGTTTGAAAATGGCTGAAACCGGTTTGAAATAAACCTGGTTGACTGTAGCATCAGACTTAACTGATTTGGGTCAAATCGGTTTATACAATTTCTGTCCCAGACTCCTGGCTGATTTAAGTTGAACCAGACACCCCCAGCATCCCAGCATGCTCTCTGGACTGGGTGGAGCTCTGCTCCACAGCATAGCTGGCCCCTCCCCTCTGCTCCCTGGCTGCAGCTGTGGCAGAGACTTGCAGGCTGCTTTCCTCCCCCCACTCCTCCCTCCCACACACTCTGTGCTAAGCAGGAATTCCCCCCTTGCCTCTGCTTTGCTGAGCTGTATCTGCATATTAGCTAGCAGACTACATGCTGGCTCTGGTGTGTGCTGTGTCAAAGGCAGAATCAACAGGTAGCTGGTAATGTCCCTCTATTCTCTTAATGGGGTGATAAACACCGAGTTAGGGGTTAGACTAACTTGCAAAGATTGACTCAATCAGGCTCAGGCTTTTTGAATGTCTGTCCCTAGCCCAGAAGTTCAGTGCACATAAACTGCTTTCAAAATGACTGAAACTGGTTTAAGATAAATCTGGATGGATGTAGTATCAGACTTCACTGATTTAGGTTAAATCAGTTTATTGAACTTCTGTCCCAGATTCCCTCCAGATTTAAGTGTCTTACTGCAGAACTGTCAAGCTATTTGCTGTAGAAAAGCAGGGAGGCAGGCCCTACCGGCCTGGTTCACTGCAGGCATGTGGCTGCATTTCTGGAATCAAAAGTGAATGTCTGTTCACTTGCTTACTGGTTCAATCTACATACCTTAGACTAACCTATGAAGACTGAATAGATTCAGTGTTGGGCTTTTTGACTGTTTGTACTCAGCTCAGCAGAGGAAGCACTTCGTCTGTGCCACTAGGCAACAGGTGACAAGACAAGGATTTTGTTGGAATGTATGTAGTGATGTTTCTCCTCACCCTGGTGGGCTCATCTAGTTCAATATTGTGAATCTGAAAATGAGAAGGAGCAGTAATGGTGCCTGTTGTATGCTTGCAACCAGCAGAAAAGCAAAACTTACTTCAATGTGAGTGAGCAGTTGGATTTACTTACTACTGAAGGGAGGAGAAAAAACTGATCTCTACCTTTGAATAGAGAGAATATTTGGACTTAATTATATAATGCCTTATCTAGCCACGTTTTTTTGCACTTTTGTGAAGATGGCCAGTATATCAGCATCCCCACTTCATTTCAATAGTGTTGATTTTGCCCAGGATCACCACGCCTGGAAATAAAACAAGCTTCTAGACAAATTCTGGAATTAAAGCAGGTTTTTTGAAATTACTGTCCAGTGCTCTGTGCCAGCAGTATGCCCCCAGGCCATATTGCATCATTCAAATCTTCATGGTTTATTATCATTGTTTGGGATAATGGCCTTGATTTTTCTATTATTATTGAAAAAAACAGTGTAATCTTGGCTTTAATCTCTGAATGATGCTGATGTTCTGTAAGCATTTCCATGGAGCTGAGCCTCTTGGAAAACTTCAAATGTTAGATTCATAGATTCATAGATGTTAGGGTCGGAGGGGACCTCAATAGATCATCGAGTCCGACCCTCTGCATAAGCAGGAAAGAGGGCTGGGTTCAGATGACCCCAGCTAGATGCTTATCTAACCTCCTCTTGAAGACCCCC
>NW_005842672.1:668610-689953 GCF_000455745.1 Alligator sinensis | reverse complement strand
CGAGCGTTCAAATATTACCGCCAGTGGCTGTGCAATGATGTCAGCCAGTGCCTTCAGTACCCTTGGATGGAGCTCATCCGGACCTGCCGACTTAAACGCATCCAGTTCCTCTAAGTGCCTCTGCACCATCTCAGGGTCTACGCATGGTAGTCTGGCGCTTTGCTGCTGCCTCTCTACAATCCCAGTGAGAGACTTGTCTTGTCCCTCACTTAGGAAGACTGAGGCAAAGAACTCGTTGAGGAGTTCAGCCTTGTCCCCCCTGTCTGTCACCAATTGCTTCTGCCCATTTAGTAGAGGTCCTATTCCACCTTGGGCCTTCCTTTTACTCCCTATGTATCTAAAAAACAATTTTTTGTTTTCCTTAACTTGTATTGCTTCAGAATCCCTTGCCACCTTCCCGTGCACAGTAACCACATAGGCACGGAGTGGAGACTCGCCTTTCTTCCTATTACTCCAGGACACTAGAATTTCTTAACCCCCTATGCCCTGGACTATGGAGGCTGCAGGGCCACCTGCAAATTTTCGATTACATCAACATATACCAGCTGTGTACTATGTAGCAGCTATGTGCAGGGTCCTACATTCTCATCAGTCTCTAGAAAACTGTTCACTAATAACGTTTTTACTTCTGTTGAGGGAGGGAGAGGGGTTGCCAGAAAGATTGAATATTGTTGTTAGTTTACAGCATCTGGCACTGCTCATGCTGCTGATGAGATCCAGTTTGAATGTATGCGACTGGGATTTAGCGTATCTTCAGTACCAGTTATGTAACATGCTTGAATTGAAACAGTATTTGGAGGGTCATAGTGGACTTTAAAATAATTAACGCAGATGTAGAAGAACTATTTCTGTCTCAGGTATACTGGGAAACAGCAGTATTTAACTGTTTTAATGAGAGAGTATAGTCACACTATTTGACTTGGCCTTCTCAGATTTGATATACTACAGGGTAAATACCATACTGCTGTGGTAAACCTAAATCTCACTTTATAGGCTGTTCTTCAGCTGTGCACTGGAATGTAATATATTGTCATGTTCTTTTCCATTAGCAGAACATGATGCTTGTACTTCTAGATTTTTATCAAGCAATTCTACTATGTATATCATGCCAATTCTACTACGTATATCATGCCCAACTCAGTTGGTCTAATAAAAGATATCATGTCTACCAAAGAACCTTGCCTGCATCGTGCCCTTTACAAAGCAATATATGCTGCAGCTTTTGTTCCACGTTATTGGTGATGCGTAGGGGGTGCACGCAGGTGCATGTGCACCCCCCCGAGATTGGCAGTGCATCCCCAGAGATTGGCAGATGCTGCTGGCAGTGCTTATGCGTGGTTGCTGCTTGCCAACACCGCTGGTGGTGTCTGCAGGTGGTCGCTGATCACCGGTCAGCGCTCGCTGCCTCTGACACCGCTGCGGCTGTCTGCAGGAGCTCCCCGCTTGCTGCTGCCATGCTCCCACTGCTGACACTGCTGCCACCGCCTGAGGGCTGTCACTGTGCCCCCCCAGCCTTGGGATGCACACAGTGTTCATGTTTCATATTGAGAGAAACTTCTGCTTTACTGCACATTTTAGCAAAGAATTAGGAATTAAGGGCATTTTTACACGTGCTGCAGGATGCAGGGCTGGGTGCTTTAATTAACGAGCTGTGCTAATTAAAAGCGCCTGCAAGTCACTGATGCACATGATGTTTCATAGATTCATAGATGTTAGGGTTGGAAGGGACCTCAATAGATCATTGAGTCCGACCCCCTGCATAGGCAGGAAAGAGGGCTGGGGTTAGATGACCCCAGCTAGATGCTTATCTAACCTCCTCTTGAAGACCCCCAGGGCAGGGGAGAGCACCACCTCCCTTGGGAGCCCATTCCAGACCTTGGCCACTCGAACTGTGAAGAAGTTCTTCCTAATGTCCAGTCTAAATCTGCTCTCTGCTAGCTTGTGGCCATTATTTCTTGTAAGGCTGCCAGAGCTCATCAATTTCCATGCTCCTGCAGACTCAATTAATCGAGTCTGCTCTGATGCGCTGGATTTCCAGCTCGTTGGAGCAGGCTCCCTGCACATCTGTAGGATCCCCTAGTTTACAGCCCTGTGCTTTTTCCCAGTTGGCAACATTGCACGTTGTTATTCAGACATTCAAGTCTTATTCAAAGTGCAGTACTGTTTTAGCTCTTTGACAGCTTAGGGAGTAAGATGTTAGTCGTCCAAATACATTGAGACTTCAGAGTCTATTTCAGTTTTCATCAGATAGGGTGTCAGTCACTCTTTTTTGTCTTTTTTGCCATCTGAACTGTAATCTCTTGCATTTTTAGGAAACTCTCTAAATGTTTTTGTTTTCTGGCGTATTTCTGGTTTTCTGGCCTTCTATGAGCAGGTGACAAAGTCCTTAGACGCACGTGTATCAGTGGATGTAGTCTTTCTGGACTTTAGGAAGGCCTTCGACACTGTCTCTCACCCCATTCTCTTTAAAAAACTAGGGGACTGTGGCGTTGATACCTACACAGTCAAATGGGTCACTAGTTGTCTGGAGGGCCGCATCCAGAGAGTGGTGGTGGACGGGTCATTTTCAACCTGGAGGGCAGTGGGGTCCCCCAGGGCTTGGTCCTCGGGCCTGCGCTGTTCAACATCTTCATCAGTGACTTGGATGAGGGGCTAAAAAGCACCCTGTTCCAATTTGCAGATGACACTAAGATGTGGGGGGAAGTGGGCGTGCTAGAAGGGAGGAATAGGCTGCAATTGGACCTGGACAGGTTACAGGGGTGGGCGGATGAGAACAGGATGGGTTTCAACACTGACAAGTGCAAGGCGCTGCACCTGGGTAGGAAGAACCAGCAGCACACCTACAGGCTGGGGACCTCCCTTCTCGTCAGTGCAGAGGCAGAAAAGGATCTTGGAGTCATCTTTGATGCCAAAATGGACATGGGCTGACAGTGTGGGGGCGCGGTCAGGAAGGCCAACCGTACCTTGTCGTGCATCCACAGATGCATCTCAGGCAGGTCCAAGGAGGTGATCCTCCCCCTCTACACGACAGTGGTCAGGCCGCAGTTGGAGTACTGCGTCCAGTTCTGGGCACCCCACTTCAGGAGGGGTGGGGCGAACATGGAGAGGGTCCAGAGGAGGGCCACCCGCATGATCAGGGGGCAGCAGGGCAGGCCCTACGAGGAGAGGCTAAGGGACCTGAACCTGTTTAGCTTCCACAAGAGAAGGTTGAGGGGGGATCTAATGGCCATTTAGAAAGTAGTCAGGGGGGACCAGCAGGCATTGGGGGAGTCCCTGTTCCCCCTGAGCACTACCAGGAGTGACTACAAATAATGGTCACAAGCTGGCAGAGGGTAGATTCAGATTAGATATCAAGAGGCACTACTTCACTGTCAGGGTGGCTAGGATCTGGAGCCAGCTTCCAAGAGAAGTGGCACTGGCTCCTACCCTGGGGGACTTTAAGAGGAGGCTGGATGAACACCTTGCCGGGGTCATTTGACCCCAGTACTCTTTCCTGCCATGACAGGGCGTCGGACTCGATGATCTGCTCAGGTCCCTTCCGACCCTACCAACTATGAAACTATAATAAAATCCTGATTTTATATAGCTGTCATGAAGTTCCAGATCGAAAGCACACACTTTACCTATGGTATTTATGAAGAGATAAGTGAGGGATAAGATACCTTGGGATAATAGAAGCACCAAAATTTAGTTTGGAATTTCATCTGGCATGCCAAATACTGTTGCTGATCTGTCGTACAGGGGTCTCTTGGGCTGAAGTATGCCATCTTAACCTACTTTAAGCATAATTACTCTTTCCTTTATTGTTTTAGTCACTCTTTTATAAATTGCTTTTCATTTTATTGATATAGCAGAACCTGTGATTTTAAAGAGTATAACAGAGGACCTTGTTTTATTTTTTAAAATGTATATTGTTTTGCAGTTATCATGGATTTCAGAGCTGAAGTCTTTCATTAGAGATCCAGTAAAGTTGTACTCTCCCAACTGTGTGTGTTCAGTTTTAATTAATCTTCTTTTGGGCTGGAAGGAATCTTTGAAAAGTTAAAGCCTGTGCTGAAATATGGCCTTTTTTTGTATGACGGGCCTGTTATGGTACTATGAAGTCAAATTCCAGCAGCAGGGGTTGCAGTTTGGATGCTAACTCCAGTCTGTCTCAGGGTACAGTAAATATCTAATCCATTCTGTGAAGCTCAGCAGTTGAGATGATGCCCAAAAGCTTTCCATGATAAAATATTTTTATAGAAGCCTTCTTTAAGTAGTTCCAGCTCTCCCATTATCTGCAGCAGAGCTCTGAAATTTCTCCTTGGGTTGAGAGAAGTGCCTGTATGTTATGAAATTTGGTTAACATTTTGCCAGGTTTATAAATCAAAATTTCCCCCTTTCTTTCTTTTACTTATTGATATGTTTGCTAAGCAGCACATGGAGGACTGCACATGAATACTAGATTGGGAATACCTGGGAACTGCCAGAAAAGCTCTAGCAGTGGAGTTAGGTTACCAAGTCAGGGATAGAGGGGCTTTTTTGGAGGTTTTTTTGCAAGTATCTAGTTGGCTTAATAAAAGAGAGCACCTGTACCACGAGTTCTGATTCAGGCTACCAAGTCATGCACTTGAAAGTTGGGATGCCATAAATGTGGTGTTCCTTATTTGTACCACCTTTTCATGATGTATTGCAATTGTTTTCATTTAAATCATCAGTTTTTTTTTCCACAGAATTACTGTTTTAATTTTTTTGCGCAAAGGGGCAGAGATAAGGTGTTACAAAACCCAGATTTTTGGCCTCTTCAAGTTTCAAATCCCTGATGTCTTAGTGGAATGGTAGATGGTGCAGTTAGTGAAAATAACAAAAGGCACTGGAGAAAAATAGCACTGTCTAAATCTTTCATGACTCCTGAGGCTTCTGGATACCATTTGGTCATTCTCTTGCATATTTGTACATGGAAAGGGTGCTCCCCTATATTGTAATACTTTTGAGAGATGCGCCCCCCCACCTCGCCCCAGCAGCTCTCTCCAGCAGATTGGTTTTTAACTTTGCTGTCAGGCATCACTTAATACGTTTGCAGTATTTCACAAATGTTATGACTAAACCTACTTTCCATCCTTTGCTCGTCAACTCTAGGATTTGTCTCTGAAAATTAGCCTACAGTAAAGCAGGCTATGAATTCTAAGCAACAGTAGCTGCTCCTAATTAAACTTGAATGCACCTTCGTAGTGGGCTTACGCCAAATATTCTGGAACAAGACTCCCTTGTTTCTAAGTGGCAACACATGGAGTTAATCAGGAATGGTTTCATGTGTAAGATTACTCGTACACACAAACTGTTATGTTTATTCATAGAAGAGATACAATACCTGCCGTAGCTGCAAAATTTTCCTCTCATTGCCCTGTTTAATATGCCATGATTCTAATCTGGAGGAAACTCCATTAGGTGTTGAGGGGAAGGCAGGTAGCTCTTTCCATGCCTGTTCAATCTTGACTTTCCTTTTTCTGGGACATCATTGGCATGGTACTGATGTGTTTCTTGCAGTTATTGGTGGAATTGTATCAGTAACATAGCAATAAAAGGAACTGTCACATTTTTGGCCCCTTGATTCGCTCTTTTCCCATTCTAAGGTTTCATTTTTAGGAAGATTAGAGAAATGAACTGTCATATTCCTCTGCCATGAAGTAATTATAATTATATTTAATTTTTAAGTGTACCTGCAAATTAAAGAATTACACAATTGGCTGAAACTTGCAAGAAAGGGCTGTGACTTGTCAGAGAGCTATTTACTAGATGACAGGACATAGTCCACAAGTATGTGTTCTTTGTTACTATGAAATTCATGTTTTTGCAGTGGTAAAAGAATTAGCCAGTTCCCCTTGTTTTGTTTGCTTATACACTTGACACATGCTACTGTTGTTCTGATTTTTAATGTCAAGGGAGTTTAAAAATTCATGATGTGCATGCACACGTGTGCAGAGTAACTTTAATTTTTTAAAATTTTAATGAGTTCCTATCTTTATTTCATCATGCCTTTGTGCACCTGTTCTGAAAGATGTGCTGACAGTGACACTGAACCCTTTTGCATTCTAGCCTAATGTGGAGTTCTGAAAACAGATACTACCAGTGAACTCTCTAACATAAAAAGAAAAGCAAGATTAATTAGACATTAAATAGGCTTTGCATTGGTTGCACTAGTTGAGTTAGCCCAATAGGTGTGTATTAATAAGACTGAAATGATTACTGTAAAAATATAACCTACAGCCTGGGTACAATTAGCTTGAACTACGAAGTTTATAAATTTCCCTGAATTCAAAGAAGTTTCATGCTAGTACTGTTTATTTGTCCCCATTTTAAAGGGGAAATAGAGTTTCTCTATGTTTCTTGTACTACATTGTTATATAAGGAACACTTTTTCTGTAACTAGAAAAGTTTACCTGTTTTGGTGATGAAGTCTATTGTAGATTGTAATGCTCAAGCCTTTATTTTATATAATAAATATAGAAGTACTTATCCATACATGCTATTGTGCTCTTTTTATCTTTTTAATTCCTTACCGAATGTCATGCTGGTATAGTTTATGTGGGTGCATTTGGGGGAAAAAAAAGATTTATTTTCATGAGGAGCAGATAACTTCCATTGGATATAATATACTGTGTAATTACTTGATCTTTGCCTGTGCATATTTCCAGAAGACAAAGTCCAATTAATTGCTCCCTTGTCAGTATAATTTTCTTTTTTAACTTATAGTACTTAAAGATAACTAAATATTTTCCCGTCCCCTTCTTAACAGAGGAGGAGCTCAGAAAGTTGAGAGAAGAAACAAATGTTGAAACATTAAAACAAGAACTAGAGAAAGAGCGGCAGAGGAGATTGGAACTAGAACAAAAAATCAATGATGTACTTAAGGCAAGGTAAGAGAAATCCTTTATAAGAGCTGAACTTTGTAAGGTATGCATGCACAGGCAAGGCAGCCAATGGAGAGAAACTGAAGATAGCCCTCATGCAGAAGCAGCAAAACTTAGCTTGGTGTGATACTTGAACAAATTTAACATTGCTGAGAATCGGAGCTTATTAGCCTGGGCTTAACATTTTTGCTAAATGAGCTTTGTAGATGCTGGTTTTGGAGCACAAAGAGCTGTTTTGGGTATCCCTGCATAGTGCTTACTTTGTGCCATGTAGACTCTGGTACGTATGCTAATGTATTCAAAGCTAAGTTGGGGTGGAGCCATAGGCAAAGCGTTGGAGGGGCGGGGCACATGCCTCCCCCTGAGATTGGCCACTGCCACTGGTTTCTGTGGGGGGCCACCACTTGCTGCCCCCTCCCGCCCTCGTTGGCGTCTGTGGGCGGTCCCCACTTGCCGCCAATGCTGCTGCCTACAGATGGTGCCCCCCCCCCAGTCTCGGGAGGCACCAGTCGTTTATGGGTGGATCTCAAAAGATCATCTTGTTCTTCCTCTTGCTGCAAAGGCAAAACCATCAAGACCACTCCTTACATGTTTCATACCTCCTCTTAAATCTCCCGAGATGGAGATTCCATACTTCCCCTAAGGAATCTATTCTTGGTTTTAAGTATTCTTAGGTAAGTTAGCATGGTTGTGGCTTGGTTTCCCCCCTCCAATGCTTAACCTAAATCTCTCATGTTGCAGTTGCAAGACCCTGTGGAGAACAGTTGCTTTGCAGCTGCTCTTTACTTGTTCCAAGGGTATTATGTCAAACACAGTATTTACGTCTCTACACTAAATAAACCCAATTCTTTCAATATTTTCTTTTTTTAATGGGGCACATTTTCTACACCTCTGAACATTCCTTTTCCTCTCCTCTGGACTCCCTCCAATTGCCCTATCTTCCTTGAAATGTGGTGCCCAAGCGACACACAATGCTCTAGCTGAGGCCACACCAGCACTAAGTGGAATTAAATTACATTATCTCTTGCTTCTAATACACTAAACAACCCATTGACAGGCTGTGTACTTTAGATAGATATTTTATAGATGGATCAAATTGCCTTAAATTTGGTTCATGGGGTGTGGGGAAATAGACTGAGCTCCTAGAATCTCTTGCTACAAGACATGTTTTCCAACCTTTGTGAGCCCACTTCACTTCTCAATGTCAATCTTGAACTGTGCATGCCAGAATATCTGTTTCCCAGAGCAGCCACACCACTGCCAGATAAAGGCAGTATGTTTTCTCCCCCCACAAAGATTCCACTATCCCTGTACTAACCCTTTTAGTCCTTGAAACAAGTGTAACTCAGTGTCTGTAATCCTTAGGTTTCCCTCCGGTCCCCCCGCCCCCCTTAAAATTAACAGACAATCGCGGATGAATCTAGTCTGCTTCAGTAGTATTTCATCTATAAAGTGACATCAGGGATATCGGTATATCCTGCTGTCAATTGTAAAGAAATATTAGGCTGTTTATTTAAATACTGGATGTTTTAGTTAATGCCTTCAAATGTTTTTCTGCAAATGTGAAAAAGTCACTCATCCTGCTGCACAAACATGACTCATTAAACTAATTGTCCTGTTGAATACCAAGGAAGAAAGATGTGGTGGTGGTTATGTTGTTGAGTGGTGATCATATAGCAGTGAAATCGGAATGATGAAAGGAATTAGATAAATGCAGAAATTGCAGTTAGAATGCAGTGAAGGGATGGGATGGGATGGTTAAGGAGACTGTCTTCCTCTTCCAGGCTTCTAATTATTCTGACTTAGCAACTCTGCTTCCCCCCACCAACATGCATTGCTTACAAAGTAAGCGTTCGAGAATGCTGTTGCACTAGGCACAGGCTTTTCTGCAGGGATGGTCTGGGACTGCTCAGGGCTTTGTGACAGCAGCTGAGGCTCGTGGCAGTTCGCCAGTGGCATAGTGTCTAAATTATTTGAAATGGGCCAAGTGAACAGCATTTTTTATTGAGCAAGAATTGCAGGCTCATTGCTGTATTTTACAAAGAAAAAGCATAATTACTGCAGCTGTGTCTGTGATTTTTAGTCTTTTATTTTTCATTATAAAACTACTTCTTAATTTTATAATTTGGCTCGGTTTGATATTCTATCTTCACTTCTGGTTTAAAAACTGTGGAATTTTTTCAGATAGCTATGGTTTTAAAAAAAATTTACCATAATGGAGGCCCCTTCTATAAGAGGGACAAATTTTGAAGGCATTTTTGCACAGACTGCACTTTTTCCCTTACCTCTATCTCATTTCCGTTTTTATGTGCTGCTGCTCCCCACCTCCAGTTCCTGGCAAAGCTTGGCTGTCATATTTTGTGCTGTCACATATGAGATTCTTTTGGTTGGGGATTTCTGGTCATGGCTGAGTTGATCCATTAGGCCTTTGGAATTGCCATGGAGACATGGCATTCCCCCCTATGTGATCCAAGTAGGCTGTCTGTTCAGTGAATCTAAGCCCCTGCCAGGTTGGTTAGTGAGAAACTAGGACCCGTCACATTCTTGTTTGGCCCTCTTGCCTGCCTGTTCAGAATGCTGATTGCTGAGACACCCAGTTGGCTGCACTTCATGTCTCTCTTATTTATAACATGGCAGTTATTGGCAGGTTGCATTTACAGTACCTACCCCTGAGAATTCTTTATCTATTTCGAAACTTTTTATATCCCACTAACATCATTCATATGATTCTATGACTCAGTACTGCTTTGTTGATGAAATCTGAGTCCTTTCCTTGACTTCTGTTATCAAAGAAGTCATAAGCGTATAACTCCTAGATGTGAAAAATGCAGATGATTGTAAAAATGTGTCCGACTTTGAGCAGGCTGAAAAAGAAGTTAATATTTATGTAACTTTAGATTTTCTGCTTCATAGAAGAATTAAAAAAATAGATGTGTAGATTTTATGGCAAGAGTACACTGAGTTCAAAACACTTTACTTGTTGTCATTCAATTATGTATAGGTCAAGGTAGATTTGCACCTTATAGACTGACTAAATCAGGAATGCATAAGCTTTTGTAAGCAGCTTTCTCAGTTGGATGTTGAAAAGGGATCTTTAGAAGAGTGTCTGAGAAGTACATAGGGAGGAGGCTGCTAATCACTCTCAGAAAATACTTTGGTTCAGTACATCTTAACCTTTGCACAATAGTTTTGAGAAATGTTGTATTAAATAAACCCGTGTGTCTAGTGTCCGGTTTCCTTGACTAATGAGTCATGTATGCAGCTATAAACATAATACTTACTAATACTTTGGTTCTGTTTCTAGCATTCCCAGTTGTACTCTGTCACTGTATAATATTCACCTTTCTTGCTACTCATGCACTGCTCAAAATATAATTTCATCCTTCCCTAGTTACAGTATGTTTAAACACAAATGAGCCAGATATTTTTTTTCTGTGCTACTTCTACAGGGACTTCTCTGCCTGTTAGTCTGAAAGTCCAAGTCTAGGAAATAGCAAGCTGCATAAGCAATATGGCCTAGTCTAATCTCACTGCTCAGGCCTTAGAATGATTTTGCATTTGCCTTTCCCCTTACTCTTCTTCTGGGCAAGAGTTTTAGTCAAATTGGGAATGATCCTGTTTGGTCTGGGTATGGGGCATGTTTAGGAACTTGGCTCTTTCTGTGCCCCAGACTTCTATAGCAGCTGTAGGGGGAAATAATTGTCAATCCTTCAACCATTTTAATGGCTTAAAGGGGAGCTCAGGAACTGCAGAAAGACTGTTCCTTTCTTGGGGATGTGTCTGTTACAGACTCTCTGTTGGATATATCCTGGATTTAGGATTTGGCACATGATCCAATAGACCCATAAGCTGGAAACGTAAATATTTGTTGGTGCTTAAGACAGATCTCTGTGGAGCAGTTAATTGCAGTCCTTGATTGATTAACAGGTGTAGCAAGACCTACCATGAACTGCTGTTAACCTGATGATTCTGTAAGGCCAAGCTGTGGGTGGGGAGAATGGGTGGGTGTGGGTGTGTATAGGGGGAGGGCGTGGAGTGGCATAAGGGTTGAATGGTAGGCAGATGGTAATTGAGACATTTTCCTTTCCCTGCCTTCCAGCAAAAAAAAAATCCCTACCAGAAATTGCTACCTGATGGGGGTTGATATCTTAAAATTAGCTCTGATTAATCAGATGATAGAATCTTTTCCCTTCTTAGAAATGTGGGGAGAGAAGGGGTCTGTGGTGCTGAAGGTATCAACATTTTCAAATGAAACTTAATGCCCAGGCATAGACAGCTTGTGGACATAGACTTCCATGGTACTTCTATCATTGTAAGAATGCAGGTGTGAATCCCAGTGTCCTGACAGGGCACTTATTTGAATAATTACAGCCTGCCTGCCCAACTCTAGCCTTTCACCTTCCCCTGGAGCTGTTGGTGGTAGCTTTGATTAATAAACACTTATGCAGGGTACTAATTCTGGCTGTTGTTGTGTATCTTAAAAGTGTTCTGCGGTGAACAGTTTCAGACTTACCTGGCCAATTCTTTAAACACTACCAGGAAAGTTGTTTATGCAGTTGCCCTCCCCACTCAGTTTCATCTTATTATTATGCACTGTCAAGGTAGCTCTTTGGATTTTAGTATTTTATAGGGAAATAATTTTCATGTTTCTTTATCCTTGCCTGTTAAGTAAATTGTGACTGATCCTGGTTGTTAGAAGATTGGGTTTTTTTGGCAGTCCTAGAAATTTTTAAGTCTTTGATCTAATTCTCTTTGACCCATTTAAATGGATTGTGCATAACACAGGGTTGAGTCAGGCAAAATTGTATTCTGAACTGTTTTGCAGAAACAACTGACTGACGTTCTCTTTCTTGTCTGTATAATGGCTTTCTGGTACTGTGCATGAGGTGCCTCCCCTGGCTGTACTGTGTTGTGCAGGTTGGAGAATGTTTTGATTTAAAGCAAACCTTGTGTGGGTTTACATCTTTACATTGAGATACGCCAAATAGAAGGTAGCACAGTTAACGTGCTATACCTTGATTTCTTTTTCTTTTTTCTTCTTTTCTTTTTTTAAATCACAGTTTTTGACGGTCACCCCTGACATTATAATTAGTAAGCTAAGGAAATGTAGTCTAGGTTAGTGGTTTTCAACCTGTGGTCTTTGGACCCCTGGGGGTCTACAGACGATGTCTTAGGGGTCTGCAGAAGATGGCTATGATCAGTCAAAAGTATGTAAATACCCACATGTACAATTCAAAGGGGTCTGCAAATGAATAAAGGTTGAAAACCACTGGTCTAGATCAGGGGTGCTACAATCACCTGGAGCCCCAGTCTGGATCTGGACTGCAGGGACTGGAGTACGAGGGAGGCTGTTGGCAGGCTTCACAGCAGCAGGTCTGGTGGTGGTGAAGGGAGCAGTGGAAGTGGTAGGCTCCAGGGCTGGGGGCTCACCAGCAGTGGGAGGGGTCCGGGAGCAGTGGTGGCAAGCTTTGGCCAGCAGCACCAAAGGGCATCAAATTCCACATCAGGCCACCTGTCTCCCAACCCCCTCGCCCCCAATTTCCAGTAGCCTGGTAGGCTTGATAGAGAGGCTCTTTGAGCCATATGGCATTTTTACACATGCACGCACCGCAGTGCCAGGCACTTACATTTGTATAAATGGTGAAATGCGTGTCAGTGCTGAGAAAATGGCGGCGACACACTTTTGAACTGAAACATTTTGAAGGTGTTTTAGTTCAAAAGCACACCACCTCCATTTTCTGCACGCTGAAGTGCATTTCACCATTTATACAGATGCATGCGATGAAGCGCTGAGACCATCATCTTGCATTCTCTGTAAGATTTGATTGATCGAGTCTGCTCCAAAGCACTGGATTTCCATTTTAGAGTAATTTAATCTAGATTAGGGATATCAAACATAACTGGTTGAATCTTTATGGCAATGGAATAATGTGTAGTTGAGAGGAAGTATCGAGTGGGATTCTCCAGGGATCTGTCCTGAATCTGGTATTGCTTAATATCTTCTTTAGTGATTTGGGAGGATGCAATTGTGTGAGGTCTCATCAGACTTGTAGATGACACCAAGTTGTGCAGAGTTGCAGACACTCTGGATGGTAGGGCTAGGATCCAGAAAGACCTGGATAAAACTGGAGAAATCATCTGAACTCAGTCAGATGAAATTTAAGAAGGACCAGTGCAAAGCCCTGAAATTGGGATGGAACAATCTCCTGCACAAATACAGACTGGAGAAGGACTGGCTAGAGGCTGCAGCATTGCAGAGAAGGACTTAGGGGCTATAAATGGGGACCTTTTGAAATCATGATTGTGTGGCTTTTGTGGAAATTGGATGATCTCTGCAAAATCCACAGGAAAAATATCTTACTAAAAATAAAACGCTAGCTTCGCAGTGGGAGTCAGCAGTCTCCTGGCCACGGAGCTTGGCCCAGCCAGGAGAAGGGCTGAGGGAGGATATTAGCACAAAGGTTAGCAGGCGACCCCTGCCCCCACCCTGCCCCTCTGATTGGCTGAGAGTGCTGCTTGTCATGTGGCACCACCCCTCTCCACCAATCCGTGATAAGAGGCAGGATTACTTGATGGATAGTTCTCGCAGGAAATCTGCAGTGTGAGGGGTGGGGCAGTACGATGGACAGCCCTCTCCAACCAATCAGTGGCAGAGACTTGGGCCACCAGGCCTTCTTGGACAATCATAGGCTGTGGGAGCCCCAGCCATGATACGCCCTTGCAATTGGAAGCTGGCCCTGTGATCTGCCCATGAAATTGGCTGCCTGCCTCCAAGAGTTGGGTAGACCTCTAGTTATAATGGACTTTAGGCTGCATATGTGCTAACAGTATGCTCTTATTACAAAAAAGACCAATAACAGAAGTCCTTTGCACTTCTGCACCTTACAGTCTGTACAGTGGCTGGAGGATTGCTTAGGATTTGTGGCTTGTTTGTTCATTTTTTATAGGGAAAAATTCTGTTGATAGTACTTGCATTGTAATTGAAGGATGATATGCAACATGTCCACGATTGTTGTTGCTGCAAGTAGAAAGTTTGGAAACAGTGTTATTTCTGTGGTAGTGGAGCATTTTACAGCCTGTGCTATGTAGTTTCTCTGGAAACACAGAGGTTGTGCAAGTGTCAATGGGGGGGAGGGGGGAGTGCCGGGGGGACACAACTCTGTCCTGCACCCTCTGCTGCTTCTAGGTGCTGGCTCCAGCCAGGCTGCAGCCCTGTGTCCCACCATCAGCACAGAAATCACACCACCACTGACACCCCTGCTGCTGCCTGGCCCTGACTCCAGCCAGTTTGTAGCCCCATGCTCCACCGGCAGAGAAATCTGGGGGTGGGGGGGCATGTGCCTCACCCCATGCATTGCCTATGGCTGGAGATGTTCTATTATATTTAGTGCCTTACCAAATTCACAGCAGAAGTGGGCTGCACGGCAGCTCCTTTGACTTTGCAGGTTCCCTCACGTGCCCCCACCCCCACCTGCCAATTGGCAGAGGGGCCCCACTGCTGGCTCCTGATTGGCAGGGAGGCGAAAACCACAGTTTTAAATATGGCGCTGTTTTTGCCTCCTAGATGGTCAGCATCAAGGCCACTGGGGCCCCTCAGCCAGTCAGCAAGGGGTGGGGTGTGGGGGGGAAACCTGCAAGGTTAAAGGAGCTGCTGTGCAGCCCACTTCCATTGTGAATTCACTAGGGTCCTAGCTCTTAACCATGTTGTGTAGATTGGAGTTTGCCTTCAGCATACTTCTACTTTTTTAGAAGTCCTGGCAGTCTGAAGGTATGACTAGAAATAACTACTACATAGTCCATTCTTTTTGGAAGAATTTAAACCATGGTCTGCTTGTGTAACTTACGTCATGTGATTCTTTAACTTAGTGAAGTTGAGGAGTACTTGGCTCTTCATAGAAATGGCAGAACTTAAACTTTTGGAATATAGTGGTGAATTTGTTCTAGCGCTGTGCTTCTCCACTTGCTACATCTTGCAGTCTCTCTTGCTTTGTAAAGTAGGAAAGGCAAAGGAGTTGCAAACTCCTGATACATGTTCATGCTCTGAGGATTGGGACTGAAATATTATACTGTATGTAGAGCGCAGACATGGGTTAATATTCGGTATGATACTTACCTGAGTGGGTATTTTAGAAATGAGCTGTGCTGTGGAGTTGGTATAGAACTAGAGGAAGGATTTGAACAGTCATAGAATCATAAAAAGCTACATCTGGAAGGGACCTCAGGGGCTAGGGACAGAAGTTACACACGAACTGGTTTAAGTGATCAGAAACTGGTTTAAACCTGTAACAGAGGATAAGCTCAGTGCACATAAACCAGTTTCAAAATGGCTGAAACTGGTTTAAGATCAACCTGGTTGAATGTAGTATAAGACTTAACTGATTTAGGTCAAACTGGTGTCCTAGACCCCCTTCCTAGTTCACCTTAAATCAAAGCCCCCCACCATGCTTTTCAGCCCTGGGCTGGGATGTGCTGTGTGCATCAGAGAGCAAGGGCTGGTTCTGCCCCTCTGCTCCCTAGCTGGAGCTATAAGGGCTGGCTCACTGCCCCCGGCCCCAGGCAAACTCTTGCCGGAGTTTGGGGCTAGGGAGTGGGGTTAAACCCACCTTCCTCTGAGTGCAGAGCTGCCCTGCCCTGCTGGCTTACTTTAGTGCTGGCTTCGACTGGACTATAAATCCCAGAGGCACCTTGAAGCAGAAAGAGGAACTGATGATCAGCTCTGCAGCGTCCTGTTGCAGTGATTGTGGACTGCTAATCTCAGAGACCTCAGGGGCATCGGGAAGAAGAAACAAACACACAGCCCATGCTGGCTATGTGCCAGAGAGCCATGCTGTTGTGCCCCTTACCTTTTGGCTTGAGCCACTGCAGGCACGTGGCTGCATTTCCTGAATCGCAAGTGAATGTCTGTTCATTTGTTTATTGGTTCAATCTTTGCAGTTTAGACTAACCTGCAAAGATGGAATCAATTCAGCCTAGGACTTTTTGACTGCCTGTACTTAGCCAGGAGGTTTAGTTCAACCCCTTGCTCAAGGCAAGGTCATCCCTGACTAAACATCCTGTCAAATGTTTGTGAAACCAGCTCCTGAAGAGTTCCAGGAATGGAGATTCCACAACCTCTCTGGATAGCTTGTTCTACCTTTACAGTTAGAAAGTTAAACCTAAAATGCAACCTAAATCTTACCTGCTGCAGTAGAGATCATTGCTTCTTGCCTTGTCCCCTGTCTGTCTCCATCTTTTTACAAGACTTTATTAAATCTCCTTTCAGTCTTCTCTTTTCCAGACTAAATCAGTAGTTCTCAACCTCCCTCATAAAATGCCTGCTCTTAGCTTTTGCTTATCTTTTTACTACAGAAAAGTAATAGAACAGTTTTTCTTGAAAAACAGAACTTGGAAAGACCACAATAGGTCAGAATGTTTTTGACTCTATGCATTCCTTTGTGAAATTTGTGGGTTTATTTTGTGAATCATATGTAAGCATCTATATACCTAACAGAGCTAATATTGTGTGGCACCTCCAAAAGGATCTCGTGGCACCTGAGCGTGATGTGGCAATTCAAGTGAGAATCATTGTATTAAATAACCTTAGTTCTTCAGCCTTTCCTCCAAGTCATGTTTCCCAGGCCTCTAATTTTTGTCACCTTCCACTCGAGTCTTTCCGGTCTGTCACTTTCCTCTATTTGCAAGCGACACTTCTGTTAATACAAGCAAGTATACTGTTGGGTCTTTTTTCCAAAAAACTGCCCAAAAAACACTGGCTCATTCCATTTATGGTCCACTGGAAGACCCTGGTCCTTTTCTGCAGTATGGCACCCTGCCTGTCTGTCTGTATTTATGCAGTGAAGGAGGGACTTGCTTTAGCCATAAATAACAATTGTATGCTATTTCCATGGATTACATTTTTTTTTTTGAATTTTAGTGGTAAATTTATTTCAAGTTTGCCATGGAAACACATTGTGCTTCTGCTCCAGCCCTCTTTGTGTTGCCTCAGCCACGGAAACAGTGAAAGCATTTCCATTTCTCAGCAGAGGACACCCTGCAAGCTGTAGATAAACACTAATAGCATTTGGCTTCATTCATGGGAAATTACAAGCATGAAATACCCAAGTTCTACAGTAATTCACTTTTTTTTCTTGTTCCTATTCTTTCTTTACAGAACAGAAGAGCTGCCTACAACTCAGCAACCTGCAAAACCACCGACGCAAGTCAATGGAACAGGTAATCTTAAATAAGTCAGCACTAGCAACTGGATTCTCTTACCTGATTCTCAATGCAAGTCATTTGCTTTCTCCAAATGGATCTGGAAAATAAAACTATAACACTGGTATAAAGCTCCTGGTTGTTTCAGCAGGTTTTGAGAGAGCTGTATGTGAGGGAAGGTTTTATCATGCCCTTCTCTCTCAGAATGTGGTCCTGGCTTAACTTCTTGCAGCACTGGAAAAACTGAATGATTTGTACATTATGGTATTATCATATCCTTTTCCTTTATTGTAGATATTCTATACATCCTTGTGGAAGTATGGCGTAATTTTTTTGGTGATGTTGAGAACTGACTTTTTTCTAATGTCTAGTTTGCCTAAAACTGCATCTTTGGCTCAGGCTATTAATCAAGCGTTCTGTTGCTCCTCCATCCACTATACCACTCCTAATTTTATAGTTTAATTTGTTTTGATTATTTAGTACAAACTGAGTTTTGGGGAAGCTTTTAACCTGTCTTCTCCTATACCAGTTTGGAAAGCAGAAAGAGGGGAAAAGAGTATCTTCAAAGCTTAACTTAAAAAATTCAACCTTTCTATAAAAAGTACTTTCCAAACTAGCGGTACTGTTTCATCCAAACTTTTCTTGTACCTAGAACCACTAAAAATCAAGACTCATCTGCAGTTTATCTCCCACTGAAGAAATCACAAGTTTCTAACACAGCAAACTTGCAGCATTGTTCAAAAGCTATGTTATAGGCTTGGTGTATGGCAGTGGGCTTTAAACATGGCTTTTGCCAGAATATTTACTCCCTGCCTGGGCTGCAAATTGAAGTTTGCTATTTGTGACCAGGCTACAAAATAACGTTCAGGCATGGTTCTGGCTGAATTATGTTTGAATTCCTCCTCCACCCCTAGTTTTAACACCAGTGCTGGATAGCTTTATCCTGTTCTCAGTTTGTAAACGTCTAAGTTTCTACCCATTCTTTTTCTCTCTTTTGGGCAATGGAATATTACATGGGGTATTAGTGTTCACAGCCTCTTTATGTACCTTTTGTAATAAATAAAATTTCAAGTAATATAACATCTTACTTCTTTCCTATGCTACATTCACATAAATGTTTCTGTTCTTTTAAAGCTGCCTTTTATCCTAACTCCATAAAACACTTAGCTGAAATGAAGGAAGGTGACAGGCATGTGTGTGGTATTTGTATTTCCTTTTGAGAATGTTGGAATTCTTACAGGGTTTTTATGGCGGGGGGGGGAGGAGGAGGTTGGATTTTTTTTTTTTTAAGTTTCTAACCATGATTATTTAGCGTTAAGATGACACTTGCAAGTTGTGCAGACAGAACATATGGGGACTAGCTGTCAAGTAGTCAGTTTGCCTCAGATTTGTCAGCTTTCCATTTTCCCCCATGCTGATGGAGTGGGGTGGTTTGAAAATGAAAACCTGTTCTGCATATATTACTATTTGTTTGCATAAGGCATTGCAAGGACAGTGCAGATACCGGGCCTATCTCTAGTCTAGTTTGATTTCTTTTTTTTCCAGGACACTTTCTCAGAACCAAGGTGGCTTTTCAAAGACTTAGATATTTGGTTATTATAAACAAACTGACTTGGTTTCCAGAGTATAGGTTTGTTTCTAACTTTTTTTTTTTAAACTCGAGCTGGTTGTACTTGTGGTTGAAGCTTCACAAGGTGGTTTTGTAAGTGATGACAATGTGAAAATATTTAGTGCTTGATATATCCATTTTCGATGCTGTAAGAATGTGTTTCATACTATAATGTGAAATAATACTTCTAACTTGCATAAAAAGCTCTATGCTGAAGAGAAAATTACCATACGCACCTAAATTGAAGACTACTTTGAATTTTAATATGGCCCGTTGTTATTAGATTCTAGACGTGGAAAACTATAAATTTGTTTTAATTTTCCATTTCTTCAACCTAGTTATTGAAGGGTCCTTGTAAATTCATTCCTCTTCCTTCCTCTTCCCCACAACCCCATTGCCACATAGAGGCAGGAGGAGCAGTGACTAGGGGATAGGCAGCCTTCTCCATGTCTTTTATCCCTATTCCTTTCCTGTGTCCGTGTCCCCCCCCCCCACCAACCCTGCAGTTGCCACTGCTTTTTGAGGGACCACCGATGACCTTTACAGCTGCTCTGTGTCTGTCTCTACTGGGTCCAAAGAGCAGCCAGCCATACCAGGTCAGGTTTGAGGCTGGAGGTGCAGCAGCTCCCCCAGTTGCTCCATGTGCCCCTTCCCTGTGCTCCCCCAGCTCTGTGCACCGCTCTCCCATGTTCTCCCTTGCTCTGTGCGTCCCTCTTACCTGTGCTTCTCCATTGCTCCCCCCCGGCCTGTCAGGAGTTGCAACAGTTGCTTGCCCAGTCTTTACTCAAATCTAAGACAAATATTTTTATCCAAGTTGAAAGGGGGGATAGGAAACTTCATCTTAGATTCAGGTAAATATGACATCTTTTATCTTTGCTCTGCTGGAATCCTAGTTACTTAAAAAAAAAAAAATCCTTTTAATAGAATTGTCTGGGAACCTGGATTGTGTGTGTGTGTGTGTGTGTGTGTGTGTGTGTGTCTGTGTCTGCAAGGTCCAAACTGGGAAATCTGGGGCATTCAAAGATTTGTATTTAGGACAAATCAAAAAAATTGACAGTGTGGTCCCATCTTTCTCCCCTCCACGCAAAGTATTGTTTTAGGATCTCTAGAGCTGACTAGTCTCCAGGCAGCTTTGTGAATGAACTGGAGTTCCCAGGGTTTATTTTATGGGTGGTTTAGAAACTGAGAATCTGGAACTCTGGGAGTTCATCATGCAGCCCAAGCTACTGAAAGAACTGCAGACTTGGGAGCTGGATTTCTTGGGAGCTACCTGGCTCCCTGTTGGGCAGGTAAATTTGCAGGAAATCCTGTGGCTTCCATCAAAACAGGGTGGTCTAGCAACAAGCGTTGTTTATGACACATCTTAGATTGACAGACATTCCATGGGAAAACTTGATCATAACTCAGGTATGATAACAGGTGCAGATCTTCCCTACTTGGTACCTGTTAATGTACTTTTAATATGGGCAGGCATCTAGATACATTGCAAGAACTCTACCACAGAAAACTGATCATTAGGGACTGTGACTGACTCTTATCTTTCTGCTAAAATCATGCAATTTTGTTATAAGAAAATTGTAGTTTGTGTAGATTGGGCCTGAAATTTGTGAGTGGTAGGAGAGGGTGGTTAACATTTCCCAAAATGAGCTTGGGAATGGATTTATGTGATGAAAGGGGCCAGGAGGCTTCCCTGGCTGACCAGAGAAATCCAGGGCAGCCTAAGGGACAAAAGGGGACCACATAAAAAGTGGAAACAGGGAGAAATCACCAAAGATGAATATACTTCCTCTGTTCGTGCTTGTAGGGAGGCAGTTAGACGGGCCAAAGCTACCATGGAGCTGAGGATGGCAACCCAAGTAAAAGACAACAAGAAATTGTTTTTTAGATATATTGGGAGTAAAAGGAAGGCCCAGGGAGGAATAGGACCCCTGCTAAATGGGCAGAAACAATTGGTGACGGACAGAGGGGACAAGGCTGAACTCCTCAATGAGTTCTTTGCCTCAGTGTTCCTAAGTGAGGGGCATGACAAGTCTCTCACTGGGGTTGTAGAGAGGCAGCAGCAAGGCGCCAGACTACCATGCGTAGACCCTGAGATGGTGCAGAGTCATTTGGAAGAACTGGATGCCTTTAAGTCGGCAGGCCCGGATGAGCTCCATCCGAGGGTGCTGAAGGCACTGGCCGACATCATTGTAGAGCCACTGGCGGGAATATTTGAAAGCTCGTGGCACACGGGCCAAGTCCCGGAGGACTGGAAAAGGGCCAGTGTGGTCCCCATTTTCAAAAAGGGGAGGAAGGAGGACCCGGGCAACTATATGCCAGTCAGTCTCACCTCCATCCTCGGCAAAGTCTTTGAAAAAATTATCAAGGCTCACATTTGTGAGAGCCCGGCAGGACAAATTATGCTGAGGGGAAACCAGCACGGGTTCGTGGCAGGCAGATCGTGCCTGACCAATCTACTTTCTTTTTATGACCAGGTTATGAAATGCCTGGACACAGGAGGAGGGGTGGATGTCGTATACTTAGACTTCAGGAAGGCCTTCGATACGGTATCCCACCCCATACTGGTGAACAAGTTAAGAGGCTGTGACTTGGATGACTACACAGTACAGTGGGTGGCAAATTGGCTAGAGGGTCGCACCCAGAGAGTCAT
>NW_005842672.1:651344-667739 GCF_000455745.1 Alligator sinensis | reverse complement strand
TCTTTCCTGCTTATGCAGGGGGTCGGACTCGATGATCTATTGAGGTCCCTTCCGACCCTAACATCTATGAATCTATGAAATGGGTCTGGCCTACGTGATAAAAGGGATGTTATCCCTCTTTGGCAAAGGGGAAGAGGCCTGTGAGGAGGGGCTCTTTAACTTGACTAACTTGTAATTGTTTGGTCAGTGGGTTCTTGCAGAAAAATTAATCAATGATGAAATGACTATTCCTTGAGAAGAACCTTAATTATTAAGTCATGACCTTGTACTACAGCAGATTCCAAAATTTTATGAACTTTGCTCCAGCATAAATGGAATGGGTTTCTTTCTTATCCTTAATAACTAAAATATTTAAATGATCCTTGTAATATAAAGGCTATTTGACTTCTATGCAAAACAGTTTTAATATTAAAATCTCATGACCCTTAACTAAAATGATTTATCCACTTTTTATTAAAGGGAAAAATTACCAGTCATTATCTTAATCATAATACCACCCAACAAATGCTTGATTTAAAATAGTATATCACAACTAGCATTTGTTTTGAGATTAGTCAGTATTTGGAAAGTTATACTAGCCCCCATGAACCTGAAGCCCAGTGTACTTATTGGCTGAGTCAGAAAATCCTAGTAAGAAACCAGGTAATAACAACCGAAAGACTTCATTGAAAGTTCATGTCTTAAGCATTGAAAACTTGAGAAATTTGAGGGCAAATCTGAAATGAAAACAACCTAAAAAGGTAACACAAACATCACAATGTTTATTAAATTTATAATTCTGCTTAAACTCAGACAAATGATAGCTATATAAATATACAGCTGTTTAATTTATATCTTCAGTTTTTCACAGTATGGTGGAATCTGCTATTCGGAATTGGAATTTAGCAATTTGAGTCTTGAGAGAAGAGGTAATTTACAAAGAATACCACTAAATTATAAATACGCATACAGGAGCAATTCTCATTTCATCTTACAGCAATTTACATGTGATCTTTTCAAACAGATTTATTTTGAGTCTTAATATACAATGTATACTATTTGGGTCTACAGATAAACGGAGTCATACGGTATGTTCAAGAGTCCAGAAGTGGTTTTATGACACATTCGGGGAGTATATCGAGGACTTCAGATTTCAGCCAGAGGAAAACACAGTGGAAACAGAAGAGCCACTTAGTGCTAGAAGGTAAAAGCAACTAAAGAATGCTTTTTTCAAATTAAAAGGGCATACTTTTTATTCCCAAATGAATGATCAATTGCAAAGTATTATTTGCATAAAAAGTAATAAAAGCAGGGCTGATGACTGCTTGTAAAATGAATGATTTTTATTGAGAATTGATATCCCATGTTTCTTTGCTTTATGGAATGATATGATACATTAGCACAGTTCAGACTTAACTAGCTTAAGAATTGCTTTCTTTAGCACAGAGGATAGCTTCCTCATTGGGATGTTGAAACTTGGCTTCCAGGTTTTGATCTGATGTAAGGTAGTAGGGCTTAGTAACTCATTTTGAAATGTGCGTTTGGCAGCTGAGAATAACTTGTAACTTTGATTTACTTGATATGCATGTACTGTACTAGAACACAACTTGTACAGATATGCCAAGTTGCACTGGAATGTGTACAGACTGATTAACATGTTACATTTATCCATATTTTTTCTAGGTTAACTGAAAATATGAGAAGACTGAGTAAGTACCAAGCAACAACCATATCTAGACATAAAACATCCCATTTTAATGTAGCTTAATATTTATGCATACAAAAATTCAGAGGTTCTGAGAAATAGATCTAGTTGAGAGGTAGAAGTGGTTTCTGAAACCTTAAATTCCTGCTTAGTGTAGACAGTTCCATTTATTTACTGTAGAATGCTAGGAATCCCTCTGTGCGTCTCTCTCTGTGCATCTCTCTTTCTAAGGTTCTGGACAAGTGACATGTTTATTATACCTGTGCAATTTTTCATTGGGTTTGTATACTAATGGGTTTCATTGGGCTTCATACCAAACCATGTCAGGATTGTGAATGGACACACAATCTTATGTGAGAGTAGTAAATAGTAGGTTGCTATTCTAGTGGCTTAAATGCTGTGCCCAGTTTTGGTCCCCATACCTCAAAATGGATATAGAAGACCTAGAGAAGGGCTACAAGGGTGATGCATGGTGTGAAGGTGCTTCCATGCAAGGAGAGACTAAAGAGGCTAGGTCTGTTTAATCTAGACAAGAGATTCTTTAGGGTTTACAAAAAGCTAAAGGATGAAGAGAGAGTAAACAGAAATTTATTTATTATAATAATAATAATAATAATAATACAAGAGTTAGGGGTAACAAAATAAAACTAGTAGGTAGCTGAAACTAAGAAAAGGAAGTTTTTTCACACAACATGTATTTAAAGTGTGCAACTCATTGCCACAAGATGTTGTGGAAGCTGACAGTTTTTACTCAGATTCAAAAAAGAATTGGACAAAATCTTGAAGGAAAGGTGCATCAGTAGGTATTGAGCATGGGTTAGGGGTACAACCTCTGAATTAAAACTTCTTGCACCTTAAATGGTGGAGGCTGCAAACGGGAAAGGAATAGGTGGGAAATCTTGGTTGCACCCTGTCCACTATCCCTTTCATCATCCACTCTGCTACTCTGTGACACAAATCCATCTTGCCCAGTATCCTGTGGTCTGACCCAGTAAATGTCAGTTCTTATGCACCTTGGATAGAGGATGTAAATATGATGCCTTTGTTAAGCTCTGATTAGACAGGATACCTTCTTATTACAGAGACTATAATATTGTTGTTTTAATTAAGTGAGTATGGTAATGCTTTCTTGATGATCTGTGTAACCACTTTACTACTGAAAGGTGATCTTGCAAATACTGGAATACTAGTATAAAGTTACTGGGACTGGTAGGATAAAGACTGCTAGATTGAATAAAAGCAGGTTTGGGTCCTACCTGATGAATAGGAAATGTGAACCTTTCCAAGTGATTAGGAGAGAAAATCTTAGGGCATCTTGTTCCTTTCAGTTTACCAATGCTTTGTTTAGTCTAGTTGAAAGGTAACATTATCACACAATATTGCTTCCATCACTTCCTTTGGGAGACTATTCTGTGGCCTGTGTCATCAGGAAGTCTGTTGTAGTCCTGCCTGAGTAAGAACTGCAAGATCAAGTCCTGGTATTTACTTGGTAGATCCGAATAGTTCTTAAGTTACTTCAGGTGAGTAGCAAGGCTAGGTGAATGTGAGATAGCATAAAGGCCTGCTCAAGCCACTGAGGCCTGTTCTCTGGCTTACAGTAGGCACAAATTGAAGTCAACATTGTTACTAATGTTAACCCTCTCTTAAGGTTCTATTACTGCCGCAAGGCCACAGGAATTGCTATAAAGAAGGGCTGAAAAGTGAACACCAGCTCTTCTCTTGCTACTGGCCTTCTAGCTAGTTCCACCAACTTGGGCTGTAGCATGGCCCCTTAGAGCTGCCCCAACTACTGTATTTCTGCATAAATCTATCACTACTTGTTTTGGGAATACCCATGGACAATATAGCAAGGATGGCTGAATGACCTATACAGACTAAGGGCCTGGTACACCTTGAGTTAAGTAGGACACGTGACTGAGTAAAAGAGTGTACAAGGTCAGATCAGGTTCATCAAAGGCTAGGGAGTTTAAGGGTGGAGACTGGGAAGTGGCCGAAAGATTTAAATGGCATTGCAGATTGATTTTTTTTTTTTTTTCGGGAGAGAGCATAAGAATACTCAAGCTAGAGTCTTAAGCTGGTTAGCTCAGGTACAAGTTGTATGCTGGTGGTGGCAGCACAGAGCTCAGTGGGCATGTCTACATGAGACAATGGTCAGATGACTAATTCTACTGCGCATTAGCGCAGTGGGCAAAGCCTGTGCTAATGCACAGTACGTTTAGTGTAATGCACATTAACGTAACGAAAAAAACCCCATTCATTTGTGCTAATGGCCAGTAGCATCGATTTATGGCACATTAAGTTAGTACCTGTCATTACTGGTACCAACTTAATGCATCATAATTATAGCACATTAATGAACATGTAGATGTGTCCAATGTGGCCTAATTTACTTTCTTAGTAGAATAAACTAGCCCACACTGAATTGCATAGATTCACAGATTGTAAGGCTGGAAGGGACCTTGGAAGATCATTGGGTCCAGCCCCCTGCACCAAGTAGGAAAGACAACTGGGGGTCAGGTGACCCCAGCAAGGTGACACTCTAGTCTCTTCTTGAAGATTTCCAGGTTAGGTGATTGCACCACCTCTGGAGGGAGCTTATTCCACACCCTACCTGTGAATAAGTTTTTCCTAATGTTGAGCCTGAATCAGTCTTCCAGGAATTACTGGCCATTACTCCTAGGTTTGCCCTCGTGTGCCCTGGTGAACAGTTTCTCACTGCACCCTTGATGTATTCCCCTAGTGTAGAGGTAAGCTGTTACCAGGTCCCCTCTCAGCCTTCTTTTCTTTAGGCTGAAGAGTCCCAGATCCCTCAGCCTTTCCTTGTGTGGCTTGCTGTGCAAGTCTCTGATCATATAGGTGGCTCTTCTTTGGACTCTCTCAAGCTTGTCCACGTCCTTGTTAAAGTACGGTGCCCAGAACTGGATGTAGTACTCTAGCTGTGGTCTCACCAGTGCTGAGTAGAGCGGGAGAATCACCTCCTTAGTTTTGCTGGAGCTGCATTGATTGGTGCATAGCAGAGGATTATTTGCCCTACTGGCTACAGTGTCGCACTGGCGGCTTATATTCATACTGTGGTCTATTATTATCCTCAGGTCCTTTTCATTCGTGATGCTAGTCAGTTTGGTGCTGCCAGGCCTGTAGGTGTGTTGGGGATTGCTCATCCCAGGGCGAAGCACTTTACATTTCTCAATGTTGAACTTCATCAGATTCCAATTTACCCAACTTGCTAGCCTGCCTAGGTCTGCCTGTATCTATAGCCTATCTTCAAGCATGACCACGCTTCCTCATAACTTGGTGTCATCCACGAACTTGGCCAGTGAGCTCTTCACCCCCACATCCAAATGTTGTTCATGTTCATGAGTTCATGTTGGGCCTTCTACTATTAGATAACTCTTGATACCTGAGCTGGTGTTGAGGTTTTCAGCGAACTCTTTGCACTGTTATATAATTTTTTAAATGATAATCCAATCTGGACGTGAATTGTGAGAGACTTGTTGTCACATTAAAAATGGTTCATGCCACTGTTAATTACCCAAAATAGCTGATTTTTTTTTTTTTTTAATCTCCTTCTGCCTAGAGAGAGGTGCCAAACCTGTTACTAATTTTGTGAAGAATCTTTCTGCCTTATCAGATTGGTATTCTGTCTACACTTCTGCTATTGCCTTTATTGTAAGTTATCAGTTTCCTCCAAGAACAATAACTTCCTGAAAACTTTTTGGCCATTGCTTATTAGAGTTCTTTGCTTGCTATGAATCTGATTTGATATATTTGCTTAAAGCCAAAACATGTGGTACAGTTTTTAATACTAAATTAAATGCTATGTGACCCTTTATTTCATAATTATTTCACATTTAGATTTCTTGATCCTTTGCAACAGTGACAAGCTTCATATGTCAAAACTCTTGTCAGGTGGCTGGAAACATTTGTAGAGGTGGGGAAGAGGGGTGGAGATGGCAAATCTAAACCACTTGCAAATACAGGAGCTTTGTTTGAATACTTACGACAATCTCTTTCTAATTCCTAATGTGGATAGGCCCACCCTTCCCATTAATATCTGACCATAATATCATATGATGTACTAACTTGGGACCCTTGTTGTTCGTCTCGTCAGAAGTAAAGGTTGTTCCCTGAACCTACTAATTTGCTGTCACTTAAGCTTATTAAACTTGATACAGCTCTTTGGATAGAGTTGGCATGAAAAATAATGAGGATGCCTCCTGTTGTCACTTGCTCAAGTGCCTTTTCCTTCCACTCAGGAACTCTGATTCACTGCTAGTGTGGCCTTTTGGCCTTAAATTTGTCAATTGTTAACTATTGCTATTGTGACTACCCATAGCTCTAGTGTTTGAGACATTTAATACCATGCAGGAAACTGAGCTACTACACTTGATGCTTCTTGAGACTTGCTATAAAAGTCATAGTTCTATATGATGGCATTGCATATGTGAATCTGCCTGCCTTTTTATTGTTCCCAGGAATGACTGAGTGCTTAATGGTTTTGGGGGGTGGTGTTTGGAGCGTGGGTTGTGTTATACTGAATGGTTCAACAAATGAATTTCTGCATATAAATCATGGCAATTTAGTTGTGACTGGTAACTTTTTTTTTCTTCTTCTTTTAATCTGCAGATTTACATGAATGCTGTATGGCATGGCTGGGCCATTCCTATGTTCTTATTTTTAGCAATTTTGAGGTTATCTCTAAATTACCTCATAGCCAGGTATTTATTTTGTTTATATCTGAAGATCAATTTTAAATATTTAATTAATTTTCTTAACAGGCATTTTTAAATCCATTTTATCCAGGAAAAATTTTAAACTATTACTTGTGCTGAAAACAAGGGGTAAAATGGGTCTTAATTGGCAGCTTGAGATTTTTGAAGCTATGACAAATCGCTCAAGGTGTATAAGCTAAACTAATATTAGGATTATCATTCTGATCCTACCAAGTAGTGATATTTGGTTTCTGGTGATTCCAGTTATCATAATCAATGTTGCATATTGAGATTCCATTATGCCTTTCCATAGTACTGATAAATCATTGGAGAGCATCCCCATTTACCATTTGAAGCTTGTTGTGTTACTTTTTTTGGGTAGAAAAAACTTTGTCATAGACCTTGAACTACTACCATGTTCACCTGAATCCAAGATGACTCTGAATTTAAGGCAATCCCCCAATAATTACATGGAAATTTTATAAATGTGTTTTCCATTTAACAAATCTAATTAGTGGAAGGTTGTTTTATATTCATCCTCTCTAGTGCTGTGGCAGGAGAAACAGTGGTGGGGGGCTAGGACCCAGACCTGCACCCCTGCCACATGCCCCCCTAATGCCTCCCCACCCCCTACTACCTGCCTGCACCCTGCCCTCTCTCCCCAAAACTTAGCTTCTGCTCTGGCTCCCCATCACCACCAGTTTTCCCTTAGGGTCAGAACTGAACCACTGCCTGCCCTAGGCTGGTAGACAGGGCTCCCCCCACCCCCTACTCCCTATGCTGACTGGAAAGGATAAAATCTTATCTTGGATCTGAGTAAATAAATACAGTACTTGAATTTAGCTACAAATATGCTAATGAAAGCAGACTTAATTTTTCGCAGTTTTAAATCTAATTAATCTTCATTGCCTGAGAGCAGTGTTTTATGTAGTGTGTGCCAACACTCTATACTCTGTATTTTAGGTACTCTCAATACTTTATGCTGATTATATCTCCTTTTACAGTAACACTAAAAAACCCAGCATATGTTAACTTTATGGAAAAAAGAGGTATTTAAAGATTAGTTGTATTGGTATTGAATCTCACCCTGTGTCACAAAGTTTAGGTTTTTTGTTTGTTTGCTTTTAAACTCTTCTTTCCAAAACCTCAACATCAGTCTTAGAAATGTTAATAGTGAAAAAATCACTCCAGTGCTAATCAATTATTGTGACCTATAGTATATCAAGAGTTTTATTAAAAAGATGAGATTCCCCACACTAACACCCTGCCTAACTAAAATGTAACATGTCAACTTCAGTTAAATATGTGTGGAACTCTTGACTTTAAGTGCCGCTTTATCTGTAAAATGCTGGTTTAACAGGTGAAACTTCAGTAAAACCCATTCACAATGTGTAATGATGTAGGTTGTGGGTTTGTTTTTTTTCCTGGAGAAAAGTACAAGCTCTATTTGGCAGCTCATTGTAAATGTCCTATGTAGTGGTAATGTATATTTTGTGAAACAATGCTGTAATTCCTTAATTAGTATTTATTGTCAAAGTGGTTGATGTGCCTGTTTAAGAGAACTCCCAGCTCTCCTAATGTCTTCATACATTTCATGTGTTTGTTGTTGCTGCTTGGAACAAACTTGCAAATCACTTACTCTGAGCATACACGTGGTTCTCTTCATTGTTGCATGTTAGTGTTAAGTGCTTGGAATGTCAAAACTATATGACTGGCTCATTTTATAAATAAAATAATTTATTTTAAAAAGAATATGGGCTGAGACTAGGAAACCATTTTAACACTACAAAGTAGCCTAGAGACACGATGAGAAAGGGATATTTACATTGTTTGTGACTGTTCCCTTGGCTTCTAGGGGTTGGAGAATACAGTGGAGCATCGTGCCTGAAGTCTCTGAACCCATTGTAAGTCTGTAATCTTCAGTTATACAGTATTTCATGCTGTTGTTCCAAAGCAAATGCATTATTACATGAATATTAGTGTTTCAAAGCTTCTTTATTTGTGTGGGTTTTTTATTGCTTATTTGGAGGAAGGGGAGGACATAAAATTGCAATGCTACCCTCACTCTTAAATCCTGTTTACTTGCAGTTTTAAAACCAACTTTTATTATTTCTTTGTTTATTCATTAATTTATTTTATTTTTTACTAAAATCATTAGCAGTTTCTGGTGAGACCTGTAAATGTGCACCAGATTTTTGGGGTAAGCTGAGACTTGGGATAAACACTGAAGTTGAATCCAATGGACTTTCTTTAATTCAGGAACTTTGTGTATACTCTTGTTTGAATGTCCATTGTAATAGCATAAAGATGTAACCTAGTCACTTTGATCTTATGGAAATCAAATACTGTATTTTTCTTGCATACAACAGGCCCTGGAATATAATACACACCTTTGTTTTGTTTGTTTGTTTTTTTTGAAAGGCAGAATGAAGAATTTTTTTCCCCAGAGTTGTGGCTGTGTAGAGCAGGGACAGAGCCTAATCTTCAGATGACTTGCCCTCCCTTTCCTGCTTAATTAAAGCTGAAATCCTAACTGGTCTCCATAGGTGGTTTTACGATTTTAAAATGAGCTAAAGGCTGTGAAATAGGAGGAGAGAGACCAGGAGCAGCTGGCACACAGCAAAATTGCCCTAAGAAAGGTTAGCTTGATTACTAAAACATCAGGCCCACTAAAAGAGAGATAATTGTTAACACCTCTGGAGTGAAAAAGTGTGCCATTGAGTCAATTGACTTCCTCAGCTGCTTGAATAGTAATGCCCCAGCTGCTGCACTGTACAACAAGAATTAAACCAGGGTGTTTCTATCTCAGACAGAAAATTGGATTCCCTGCTCAATGCATGCACCCCAATTGGGCGGGGGGCTGATTTTTTAGGGGGCAAGTCACCTATATTCAAAAGCATGGTGTGAGATTAGATGTATATAAAATCAACAAATAGCATAAACTGCCAGAATTATGCATTTTATAGTCTGCAAAAATTCTTAGGAAGAAGCACTGACGGTAGATAAAATCTGTTGAATTG
This sequence comes from Alligator sinensis, assembly GCF_000455745.1. Taxonomy (NCBI): domain Eukaryota; kingdom Metazoa; phylum Chordata; order Crocodylia; family Alligatoridae; genus Alligator; species Alligator sinensis. The sequence goes on along the minus strand of NW_005842672.1, from coordinate 658,323 downwards.
CAGACCATTTCATAACTTTTTTTTACTGAGGGTCATGGGGAATACCAGGGATCATCTTATTGCTTTTTAAAGGGACACAGTTTTGTGAAGTTTGTACACCTATAACTTTCATAAATCTTTAAACATTACTATAAATGCATAATATGCATGTCTAGCGTATACAGAAAATGCAGGCTGATTCTAGTGCTGGTTGTACATTGTACAGTTTTAGGATCAAGAATGAAAGTATTAATGTGCTATATTGTTCGTTGATCCTTGTTTGAAGGAGGGATTATGCAAATGTTCTGCTAATTTGATATAGGTTAGAGAGGGAAGCAATTTGTAAATGCGAGGGATGGTGGCCAGAGATGGAAGAAGTAAAAGCCAGAAAACTGATGGTAATAAACTACTAATAATCTAAAGAAAAGGATTTATTGCAGAGGAAGTGTTTCGGTTTATTTATTGCAAGCCCCGTTAGGAATTTTTAAATGCGGAGAGCAGTGACCAAGATCAAAGTAAACTGGAATGCTTTGTTTTGTCTAAGGAACCTCCAAAGGAAGATCTGACAGTGTCAGAAAAGTTTCAGCTTGTTTTAGATGTGGCTCAAAAAGCACAGGTACTGTACTCTATTCAGATTTTTTTTCATGACTTGTGTAGTCCATTGTATGTGTTGTGCCACTTTTGCTGCCAGCCCTACTCCTCAGCCAGCACTCACAGGGGGGCCACTGGTGCTCCCGCCTGCCCCCCTGCCTGCCGGCTAAATGGGGAGCATGGCTGGACAGGGGGTGCATCGGCGCTCGCAGAGGGTGCACAGGTACCCCCGTGCACCCTCTACGCATCACCACTGGTTGTGCGTGTGGTTTTTATGTTGTCTGCATTGGAAGAGCCTCAGGGCAGTTTACAGTTGAGATCAGATACATTTATATAAAGGCAGATAAAAATATGGAAATAGAATATTATGTAATAGAATTAACTCCCCAGACAGTTCCTCAAACTTAAATGTGCCTGCAGAAGACCTGTCCAAATCAAAGCTCTTATAATGCTTCTGGAAAATGTCCAGGCTTGGACTCCTTCCCCTACAAGGGAGTTATGGGAGAAGTGTCTGCACAAGCTCTGGTTTACCTTATAATCTCTTCAATAAAAAGGGGGATTCTGGTAAGATGCCTTAGAGGTGGCAAATCTGTTATCTCACAAAAACTTCAAATAAATCATTTTAATATACTAAAACTACCCAATCATAACTTTACATCTGCCTGAAGAAGCTGAAATTTAAAAAAATTCCAAAAAGCAACCTGCCTGACTGCAGACCAGTAGCATTCACACAGGCCTCTAGTATGTTAATTTCCCCATCTTATGTCCTCTACCTACACCCTCTGATAAAAAATCTGTACATAGGTGATCTTCTGGGAAGGTAACTGAACTGGGGAGTGTTCTGTGCTTGTTCTTTTTGCTCTACTTGGCAGCAAAACTGCAGTTGTGGGTTAATGTTTAAACTTTATGTGGAAGTTCATTGATCTATTCTATGCTAAATTTAGTTACCTGTAGTTTATGGTCTCAAGGTGTAAATCCACATTCTAATATTCTGTTCTTTAAATTCACAAAGGCATTGATAAGTTTCATATCATCACTTAAGCCATTTCATTTGCTTCAGATATTTATTGCATGCAGACTCCCAAATCTGCTTCTCCATTCTGATACACCACCCTGCATCTAATCCCATGGGCCCATCTCTAAATTCAGGGCAAGACATGTAACTTGGACATGGTGACTAGTATCTTTCCTCCCATACCTTCCTCATCTCTATTCTCTGTCTTCCTCTGACAGACTGCATGGGTCACTCGGACCTATAACTTGAGGGGGAATCTTGCTCTTCCCACTCCTTTAGAAAGCACATCTTGGAAGTTCAAATTCCACTAGTTTTTTCCTCGGCAATGTGGATTACTTCTCTTCTGTCCTTAACAGCAAGCAGCCTCATTTGTGTCTTTATCCCCCACATGGACAACTGTAACTATACTTCTCTGGTATCTATGACTTCCGCATCATGAACCTTATTCCCCTTCCCACATTCTGAACAAAACAGCTGGGAGGATAAGCTTCCTGACCCACTGCCTTTCTTGACCATGTCACTCCTCAGATGCCTTTATTATCTAAACCTTATATTACATCATGTTTGAATTTTAAGGGCGCACAAGCGTGCACATGCATCTTATGGTGATGCAGACCTGACTGCAGTGCCACAAACTGCACATGCCGCACATACAGACCATGCTGCTAATTTGCACTCCAGCAGGTTTTTTTGGTACTGGGAGATTTAAAAAACAAAACCAAAAACCCGTGCCAGTAAAAAGTGGTGTGGCGCACATGGCAGGAGCGTGCACCTCCCAAAACCAGAGCCTGGCCAGCCAGAGCCACACTCCAGCTGCTGACCAGCTTTCGCAGGCCCAGATCACTGCTACTGGGGCCTGGGGAGGCCCCCAGGTAAGGCTGCTGGGACCAGCCCAGGTGCTAACCCCAGCCTCCTCTACCCCACCTGGGGCAATGTGTTGCAAGCCAGAGTACACATGCAGGGGTGCTCCCTGGGGATGACTAGCAGCAGCACAAATACGTGTCACTGCTGGTTGTCCCAGGGGAATGCACGTTCCTGCTCGTGGTGACATGCCCCAAGCGTCTTCCTTCTACTGCCTAATTCTGCCCTTTGTCTCCTTTCTCTCCTTACTTTTCCCCAGTCCTGCTGACTGTCCTCTATCAGTGATCCCCATATTGTCTTTTTTCTACAACTAAAAGGAATCACATCTCTCAATACGCTTAGTAGAGCACATCATGAGATTTTGCTGGAAACAAAGAATGAACCTTAATAGCAAGGTTCAAACACACGACTTCATTACACAATTCTACCAAACCATCAGTAGATGGATCTGTTATAAACTTTCTAAATTGGAATCATATCATCCCAAATATTTTTATCCCTTTCTGAGGGCATGTTGGTCAAACTTAATGGGAGTAGTGAATTCCTGTCTCCAAACTGCTATTTATACCGTAACAAATACAGCAACCAATCCCTGTAGTTCCAGTGTCATCAAAAACGCCAAATTTAGACCTGACTATAGCTGTTCCCTATGCTTAGTACATAAACTTCTTAATTTAAAATCCCTGCCAGGACACTTTGGACTTTCCAGGTGTAGCAATAAGGTTAAGCTATTCTTTCTGCTCTCTTTAGATAACCAATGATTAATGGGTCACAAATTGCAAAGCAAGGTATAAAACCAATTGGAAAGCCCCTAACTACTGATTCATGCATATTTCCTAATTCTCTAGACAGGTGATTCTCAACCCAGATGCTGTGGGATGCACCACACTGTTAGCACTGTTAGTGTGGCAAAAATTCACAAGCATTTGATATTTAAATAAACTGTATTATGACTGTGGTGACAGTAAACATATTGCCAGTTGTGCCAATGCAGGACTAGAGGCAACATTGTTAATGAAAGCTAGGTCCCTCCAATGTCTTTTATTTGAGTTTATCTTTGAAGACGCAACCAAAGCAGAGACGAACACCTAAATATAATTCAGAAGATAAATACAGAAATTTCAGATAAGAATCTATAGTGTCAAAAACTCTGACTTGTAGTTTTTGAGTTCTTTGTCACAGAAAAATTGCTCTATTTTTCCAAATAATAGATCAAATAAGGTTAAAAAATGAATGAAATTCATTATTTGAAATGGAGTCTGCTAAATTCAGAAGATTTATGGAAGGGTGCCTTGAGTCTAAAAAAAAAAAGTTGAGAACCACTGCTCTAGACTAATTAAAACCATTAATGAAAAATTTCATGGTTAGTTTTCAAGGATTTGTAAACGTAAGAAAATAGTTTTGTTTTCTACCTGTTGGCTGTTTGCAGGCAAAAATATTGTGCAAAACTAATTCTCTTGTTTTAATGCAGAACCTGTTTGGCAAAATGGCAGACATACTGGAAAAAATCAAGAAGTAAGTTTGTATGCTTTGTTTAAAGGAAAAAAATCTTCAGCAAGCTGGAATTAAAATGTTTTAACAACCATTTCTGTTTTGTTTTCATAGCTTGTTCATGTGGGTCCAGCCAGAAATCACTCAGAAGCTGTATATTGTTTTATGGGCATCTTTTATTGCATCCTGCTTCCTACCTTACAGGATCATTGGGCTTGCAATGGGTAAATAAATAAATAAATTGGTGTCTAGAGATAATCACAGGTTATGCTTGGGACTCTAAAATTTTAAGTGCTTTTTTAAAGACCATGCTGTTTCACAGACAACACCCTAGTCAACCTTCTTACACTTCAATAGCTAGTCAACTGGGTGGGTTGCACAGGTGAAAATGCTCTGAGCAGAGGGCTAAGAAGAGGCTGATGTTTGGAGGCAGCATACAGTATCCCAGCCTGTATAGAGGATTGGAGGATCTTTTGAACTGAAGAATGTGGACAAAAAATCCTTCTTGTATGTGAATTAAACATTCCCATTGTGTTTCTGAAATTATCACAAGTCGCATTTTAACTGCAGCATTGATTTTAAATTCCCATATTCAATTCAAAGTGTTGCTCAATTTAATGGTCGCTGAAATAATAAACTGGAACAGTTTAACAGGCTGTGTGCGGCTTTTAGAATGAAATTTCACTTGCTTGTATGGCTCTTTTTAAAATCATTAGTTCCTGCTCAGAGATGAGATGTTTGAAATAAGTTGAGTGGGCTAGGTTAATGGAAGGGTGCCTTTATAAAAGTACAAATACATAATCAACTGGAAAGTTTAATGTAAGGGATTATTATAGGATAATGTAAAAGCATTATCTTTTGTAACAGAAGATGATCAAATAGGTGAAAAAGTATTTATGTTTCTCCATGTTGTGCTAAAATCAGAAGATCAATGTTTTATGTTTTTACTGTGCTTTAGCATAATAATACTAAACATGCAAAGAAACAAAAATATGTGTAGATATTTTGCTGCAAAAATGGGACACATTTTTTGCTTCTTCAGTAAAGTAAAATAATATAATATAACCTAGAGAACTGTTCAGCACTCTAATGTACCCTAACAATTTAACAAAAGGATACTGCTGAACTAGGTCAGTGTATATTCAGTGTAATTTCTGATTTCTGTCCTGATCCATTAATCTAGACTATTAAAAGATTATGGATCAAACTGAACCCTGGCAGAAAGAAGTAGGGTGTTTATCCCTCAGTGAAGTCAATAGCAGGTCTTTCTATTTACATCTGCTGAGTAACAGTGCCATTTCATATGATTCCCAAATTGCTTCACACTGCTTGTTCCTGTTGTTATCTATTTTTAGGAGTTGAGACAAAAGCCTGTGTGTAGATGTGAATATATTTCTACTCGGCATAGTATAAAATATATTTACAGAAATGTGTTGGTATTTTTGATTGACTTAATGGAGATGCAACAAAAACTTTGGGTAAATTACCAATGCCAGTTAAAATGTGTTTGCTAAAAATGCGTTTTGTTTTTTGTTTAAACTGTTCAGGACTTTACGCTGGAATCAAGTTTTTCCTTATCGATTTTATTTTCAAACGGTGCCCAAGACTTCGAGCTAAGTATGATACTCCCTATATCATTTGGATGAATCTGCCTACAGATCCTCAACTAAAAGAAAGGTCGAATGCTACTGTGTCAAGACGGGTAAGTAAAGTCTCATACTTTCATGCGTCTGACCAAGTTGGCTTGCTTGCTTTCATTCCATTTTCAGTGGCTAGAGCACATGGAGGAAAGGGTAGTAGTTGAATCCTAATTTCAGTGGCAGTCTGACATGTCTTTATTTAAAAAACCAAACAACCGCCCTAGATTCACATTACTCATAAAGTTGTTTTGCTTTATCTTATAGAAGAGACTTTCTGTTAGTGTGAAGTTTCCTTAAAAAATTCTGAAGTCTCACTTAAGCATTTAACTATGAAACTGGCTATAAAGAGATTCTGGTGTCCATGTTGATTTCTGTAACAAATTTGCTCATGATTATAAGTGGAAACAATTTTTTGTTCCTTGTGTGCCAGGATTGGATTTTCAAACTGCCTGAAGTATCGTTTCATTTTCATTAGAAGTGAAAAATTACCCAAACCATAATGCTTGAGTTTCCAACCCCACTTAAGTTAGGAAAATTATTAGTAAAGGTTGGAAACACCTTTTATAGACGTGAATATCCACATCTTATAGATGGTTATAAGTGTGTTAGAAGAAGATGACCTATAAGTAATGGTTTTAAATAACCTCTCAATCTGTTAGGACTCTAATATTTGTAGGCATGTGTAATATACAACTTGATTCTTCTTTTGTACATATAATAAGAGCTAGATAGCAAATGGTATAATTGTATTTTTATATCCCCTATTATTGTATTATTATATAAATCAGGGCTGTTCAAATGGCAGCCTACGGGCTGCATGCACCCCATAAGAGGTTAAATTGTGGCCCCAGGCTCCTACCTGGCCACAGCTCCACCACATTGCTCTGGCAGCAGTCAGGGGCTCCAGGCTTCCCTTTCCTCTGGGTCCCCTTTCCCAGAGGGTTGAGTGGTGTAGCATGGCACAGCCTTCAGTGCCAGGGGAGCCCTCAACCTGGGGTGCCTGAATGGCAAAATAGTGGGGGAATTTGAGTCTGGGAGGCTAGGATTGTGTCAGGGTGTGTGATGTAGCAGCGGGAGAGCATGCAGTGTATGGCAGTGGCAAGGGTATGCAGAAAGGAAGCATTTGTGTTCTCAGTATAGTTGGAGGGGAGTCATGCGACCCCACTGGGCTGTCACTCCCCACTGATGCAGTCCGTCCTAGTGTGTCCTGAAGGGTGTGCAGCTGCTAGCTACTTTAAAATTGGCCAGCCCTGATCTGAGTATTTTAACAATCAGTTATAAGATCGTACACACCCTTTCAAAGACAATAAATCTCTGTTATGTTATCTTAAAGATGGTCTTAAAGTGCAATATAAAATGGGAGTTATAGTTTTGAACCCCTTCAGATGAAGAAGGGCATTCC
>NW_005842672.1:650551-651285 GCF_000455745.1 Alligator sinensis | reverse complement strand
GCGTATGAGATGACTCCCACCACTGCCAGCCACACTTTAAAAGAGCCAATTGATCATGTTAAGTTTTAAAAATGCTCCAAAGTTCTGTGGAGAGGCAGTTTTAATAAATTTGTCTTGGGATCAAGTCTATAAAATTATGAAATGAAATCAGTAGGGTACCCATCTGCTATGCGCACACTGCCCTTTTAGGGGGGAGATGTACAAAGGAGTCCAGACAGAGTTGTCCCTTTTGTGCATTAGCCACTCTTTTAAAGTGTGGCTGGCAGCGGTGGTAGTCTTCTTCTATACAATAGTCTTGTGGTGAAAGCATTTGCTCAGGCACGCCGTCATTTGTCTGAAGGAGTATCTCTTGCCTCCTAGGATTGGACCTTAACTGCTAGCCTTAACGGCCATTTTCCATCTTTTGTGCTGAATCTGGGCTACTGTACCGAAAGGAATTAAGGATTCAGGGGGCTAGAGAGAGAATGCTCAAGAAGTAACTTGATCCTGCACCCTGGTAAGGATATGATCCTTCTAGCAGGGGAGCACAATAAATTATCTCACCAAGCATATCTCCTTTGATCTGAAGAGGTGGAGCCTTTCTGATGCCCCATAGTAGCCAGTTTCAGTGGTGAATTGCCTATCAAGAAAAATGGTGGTGAAGACATCTGTAACTATGAGGTTTTCACTTTCAATTTCAGTTCTTTTTATTTTTTTATCCTCATCCCCTGAAGGAAACAATTTACTGCAGTAAC
>NW_005842672.1:647271-650520 GCF_000455745.1 Alligator sinensis | reverse complement strand
GGAAAGAGTCCACATTTGCCTATCTGTTTCGCAAGGCTGAATTGTACCTAATAAAAGGCAGTTAGAACTGTTTAGCTGGAACTTGGGCAGAAGACAAGGCAGAATATCCCCTTTTATAAATTAACTCATACAAAGAGGCATAAACTTTTGTAAGCAAGAGCTTACTTCATCTGATTACAAAAGCTTGTACCTAGTGGTGTCGGTGCCAAATGTCATTTGCTCTGAACTTCTGTTCAGTTAGGGCTAAATCCCTTGAGGTACTGAGAGCCTGAACTTATCTTGAAATGCCCACTAAGGATAACTAGCTCTTCACAGAATAGCCTTAAATATAGGGGCTGGATACTTCACTCATATGTATGGTATATGGGGGAGTGCATGTGTAGTATAAATGGGTATGGAGTACTTCCCTGACAAATGACAGCCCTTTTGATTACTATCTAAGATGCTAGGAAATGAAGATGCAAGGAAGCTCTCCAAAATAAGGTGTTGGCTACTCTGCCAGAAAAAAAGGTTTTGTCACTTGGTCAGGAGCTTTATCTAAAATTGACTTTTGCTTTAGTCCATCCCATTGAAATGCTTCACTCCGTAATTGTCACCTTTCACTTAGAACCATTCTGCTCTTAATCAGAGTACTAACCTATGAATTTCTGATCATCTTCTGAAGTTAGGGGTGAATTAACCTAGAAAATAACCTGAAAGAATTGAATTAATGTGCTCTAACCACTGACTGCTTTTTTTTTTTAAGTTGCTTTCATTGTGTGTAGTTCCTTGATAGGCAAGTAGGATCTTGCAGCTTCACTCAGTTCATGTTTTATTCTGTATATAATAATGTTTAAATAGATTTCACTTTTTTTGTCACTGTCACATTTGTGTTTGTTTCTTTTCCTGCTAGCTGTCAGGGTATGAAAAGGTATGGATCATAGTGTGGAAAACTGTTTCAGCATTTGTGTTCACGAGAAGCTTATTCAGTTTTGTGTGTTTTTTGTTGTTTTTTCTCTTTTGTTTAATGTTTGTTTTTATTTATTTGGAGTGCTTTGGATTTTGTTTTATGTCTCTTCAGACAGGTCTTAAGTGTGGCTACTGGTTACTTATTAGCTAGGAAGTTCCCACTAGCAAAACAATTTAAATTGTGTGCAGTGGCATACCCATATCTAATCTGATAAATTTCTGGCTGTGCAAAAATGTTATAGGTGCCTCTAGCATAATGTCCCCTTCAGAGGGATAAGAGGGTTTCTGTCTAAAGAGTGAAATGTGTTGAATCAGCACCTTTAAAAATCTTCAGGTCAATTAGTGCATTATGGCATAGCAAGATTTTGTAGTAAGTATTGCACGGTTTCATTTTTTGGAGTTACCTAAAATGAGTTTGAATAGCATTTCTACTATGCTTTTTAATTCAATTTTAAAGGAGGAATGTTAAACTATTAATAGACTAATCTTTCAAAGAGTGAAATTTAAATATTGCCATTCACATGAATTGCTTTTTCTTCCTACAGCTTCAAACGGCAGCATCAAGAAGCTATGTAGGTTCAAATGCCCCAACTGGAGTAAATAAAGATGAAGACAGTAGTCGTTTTCATACTACAAAAAGAGGCAATTTCCATGAAATCTTTAACCTATCAGAAAATGAACGTCCTTTAACAGGTACTAAACATAAAGATGGGTTAAACGGATTAAATTAATTTGTTAATATAGTTACAAGTCTCTTAATCTCAGTGTTAGGTAAGTATAAACTTTTATTGTAATGCTATCTATTCTAAACTGATATGGGTAGTTTGAGACGTATGAGAGATACTTTTGTCAAGTATCCATATGATCCTGTGAAAGAAACCACTGATTCACAGGCTTTTATGGTACCATTGAATTTGATAGGGAGAAAAGATGCATAATCAGTTTAGAGACAGTAGTTTGACCCTTGCTTGAAACTAATAGTTTGTTTGGAAAAATCTTGCCACTGATTTCTGAAAAGCAAAATCTAAGTCACGAGAACCCACCATAGTTGCTCACATACCATACGCACCTTATTTCAGGAAGGCAGAATGAGAAGTGAGGTTTTTTTCCAGTCATCTTTGCCATGGCATTGGCTCAACCCTGGCTTAAGCTTCCTGCTGTATGGAGAAGGGGCAGAGTCCTCTCATCATCACCTCTCTCCCTTACGCTGTAGGCCCAACAGCTAGTGCCAATTTGGTGCTGGCTGTGAAAGGGTTAATTTGTTAGCTGCAGCAGGATAGGGGTAATAATGCTGGTGACAGGACCCTTATCTCTGTTCTGTGTCTGAGAGGTGTAGGTTGTAGCTGTGTTGGTCTAAAGGCATAGGCAGACAAGGTTCTTTGGGTGAATCTGATATCTTTTATTAGACCAACTTAAATAGTGGAAAACAATTATTAAGCAAGCTTTCGGGTTCAAAAACCCTTTGTCAGGCTAAAGGAAGTTTCTGCAGTTGGTGTGTGCTCTTCCTGGATGGAATGAAAAGTAAAGAAGCCAGGGGCTGGGCTGGCATGCATACAAGACAGGCAGTCAGTGAAAATGTAGATTGAGGAGTTAATGGGTGAGAGACAGGCTGGGTGGGGGGCAGAGGGAAAGAAGGGGGATGAATAGTGGAGAGGTACCTGGGGAGTCAGATGATAGGCAGGTTATAATGTGTCATAAATCCAACGTCTATATTTAGTCCATGATTTTTAGTGTCCAGGAGATTGATGAAGTGGAGTTCATAGGCTCGTCTCTGGGAAGTGTTTTGTAAGTTTTCTTTGAGGATCAGGACTGAGAGATTGGAGAGAGAGTGGTTTGCTGTGAGAAATGTGCCCCCACAGGTAATTGGGTATTCCTGTCTTTGATAGATTTCCGGTGCGCAGTTGTTGTTAGGTCTCTCCTACATATTTTCCATCAGGGCATTTGGTGCATTGGATCAGATATATTATATTTCTGGAGGTGCAGCTGTAAGATCCAGGAATGCTGATGGCTCTGTTGTGGGGTGTAGTAATAGTAGAGGTGGCGGAGATGTGTTGGCAGGTCTTGCATCTTTTCATGGCACGGTCTGGATCCACTTGGTGTGTTCTGGGCTTGAGGAAGTTTGCTTCTGGTGATGAGGTTGTCGAGGTTCAGTGCTTGTTTGAAGCCTAGGATGGGTGACTCTGGGAAGATCTGTTTAAGAATAGGGTCTCTTTCTAGTATGGGTTACAATTGTTTGATGATTTTCCGTACAGGTTCGAGGGAGGGGTGATACGTCATAACCAGCGGTGTGCGATTTGTGGG
>NW_005842672.1:646402-647089 GCF_000455745.1 Alligator sinensis | reverse complement strand
TGGTCTGTATTTTATCATTCTGGATACTGATCATCGTGTCTAAAAAGGAGATGTTGGTGCTGGAGTATTCTAGAGAAAGTTGGATGGAGGGATGGTGATTGTTGAATTTCTGATGGAACTCAATCAGAGATTGCAGGTTTTCAGTCCAAATGATGAAGATGTCATTGATATATCATAAGCAAGGGTTTGATGGTGCAGTTCTTGAGAAAGTCGTCTTCCTGGTGGCTCATAAAAAGGTCGGCATACTGTGGGGTCATTTTGGTGCCCGTAGCTGTTCCCATCATCTGGAGGAACTGTTGGTTATTAAAAGTGAAGTTGTTGTGTGTGAGGATGAAGTGTATAAGGTCAGTAATATCTTTGGGTCTGTACTATGAGTTGTAATCTTGTTCCTGTAGATATGTAAGGTAGGCTTGGATGCTATCCTGGTGTGGGATGTTGGTATATAGGCTGGGAACGTCCCTGGTGGCTAGGAGGGTGTTGCTGGGAAGGTGGTCTATGTTTTTAAGTTTCCGTAGCCTAGGAACTCCACTTCATCACCCTCCTGGACACTAAAAATCATGGACTAAATATAGACATTGGTTTTATGACACATTATAACCTGCCTGACATCTGACTCCCCAGGTACCTCTCCACTATTCATCTCTTCTTTCTCCCCGCCCCCCCCCCAGCCTGTCTCTCACCCATTGA
>NW_005842672.1:645894-646330 GCF_000455745.1 Alligator sinensis | reverse complement strand
CAACTGCAGAAACTTCCTTAGCCTGACGAAGGGTTTTTGAACCTGAAAGCTTGCTTAATAGTTTTCCAACTATTTAAGTTGGTCTAATAAAAGATATCAGATTCACCCAAAGAACCTTGTCTGCCTGTGTGTCTGAAGCGTTTATAGCTGAGCGCAGCCCCTGCTGCCATTCCAGCATGGAAGTTAATTTTATTACTTAAGATGTATCCTAATTTTGGATGGCTTTTATTTAGAGGAAAAAGTTCACGTGGTATGTGAATAAATGTTTTATATTGCTTATTGTAGGAAAATCATCTATATGTGGGAGTGTACTTAATGCACCAAGTGTACCCAATGGGGTCATTTGATCTTGAGAAAGAAAGATGAAAATCTTAAGACTGGCTTCCTTGAAATGTTTTGTTTTGTGTTTTTGGTAGCATGTGAAAATGGTTGGCGT
>NW_005842672.1:632861-645863 GCF_000455745.1 Alligator sinensis | reverse complement strand
TCGGAAGATGCCTACAGACTACATTAGGAATGGAGTCCTTTATGTCACAGAAAAGTGAGTCATTGGTGCTTGGCAGTATATTGTTTGAGGCAAGGGCAAGAAGGAATCTTTTCTTTTTGTGTGTGGGGGTGTTTTTTTTCCCCTTTAGAAGTATATTTGGTGGGAGGGAACAGGTCTGAAGTAGAGCCTATAGAAAAAGTTTTAAGCCACTCAGCTCTGATATTTTGCTATAAAGTGACTTTTCATAATGTTAAGAATTCGGGGAAACTAAGGAGGTGACATCTGGAAACTGGAGCATGGTTGATTTAACAAATGTATTAGATGTCTGGGAAATGTTTGTAGATGAACGAGCAGTAGGGTTAGCTATTCAGCATTTTGTAGGTTAGCTGTAAGAGGAGATTAAGGGGGAAGCTTTTAGCAGAGAAAGACACACCTAAATTATGAAAAGATGTATTTTAATTATGGATAATTTAACCAAGTATTTTAATTAAGATAAAACTAATTGATCCACTATCTACTTTGTTTAAAAAAACCACTTTCTTGTCAGTTTGTGTTGCTATGTACTCTTGTTAGACACAAAAGTTTTCAAAGTTAGTAGTCTTTATTTCAGAAAAAGTTATTTGCTGTGTAATGGTTGAACACAGTGAATGACTGCTTGAGCTGTTTAGTTGAGAGTATGGACAGGCATTCATTTGTAATGTGATGGTGTGTCTGCACTTTATAACACTACAAAATATAGTGCTATGTGGCTGTACAGAGGTGCCAGTACCCTGCTGGAGAGCTACACAGTTGCCTCCAAAGGCATGTTCTCCATCCAGGAAGTGATAGGGTCTCCCCACCCCCAAGTGAGCCTTATCACTGTCAGCCTTGCCTCTTTCCCCGCAGGACTGGCAGGGAAGAGAACTGCTCTCCTTGTTCCTGCTTTCCTGGTGGTGGTGGTGCTGCTTCCAGAACCCCAGATCATGTACACACATGCACATACTCACACCTTCTGCCTATCAACCAGCTTGACCACACAGCTCTTTCTGGGGCTTTTGAAGTGGTGGTCAGAATTGCTTCAAGAGTTTGCTGCTGGGTGAGCTATCAGAGAGGCAGCTGCTCTTCCACCCTCCCTCCCTTGAAATTGGAGAGGGAGAACAGGGAACTGTGGGATGCTGGAGGTTCTAGAAACCCCTGTAGCATTGTGTGTAATTGTACAGAGGTTCTGCGTAGCACAACCAAACCAAGAAGTTCCTCATGGAAAGAAGTATTGTTTTATAGCACTTTTGCCATCATTGTAGCTTAAATGGCTGTAGACGCACTTATTGAAGTGCTGCAAGGATGCATTTAGTGCTACAAATATAACTCTTTTTCATGGCCTGTGATCCTTTCAGTGTGTTACATACTAGTGGAACTAAACACACTCTATATACTGTGCCACATAGTGATGGAGAGCATTTTGTAACATCTACAGTTTCAAGCCTTATTTTGGTCATTTTTAAGTATGTCTGCATCCAAATAATGTGACTATAGTGTGATTTGCTTCCATTAGCATTCATTTAAAGGAAGTTATTTATAAAGCTAGCTTGTTTCTGAAGTAAGTGAAAGAGAAATACACCGTTCTGAACCTAAAAGATGTGCATCTTTTCTGCCATCTCATGAGTCTTTGATTGCAAAGATATGAGTTTGAAATGTTAGTGGTGCATGGTTTTATTTCTCTCAAAGTTGGTCAATAGAGGGAGTTCATGACAGCTTTTCTTGTTTTTAAAATTATAATTTGACACTATTTTTCACACAGTTCTTTTGAAAAACTGAGTATACTCTGAAAGATTTCAGAACTCCAGAAGATGTGCAGGGTTTTAAGAGCTTTGGTTCTCAGATTACAGTGTTAAATAAACCTTTTTTTCCCCCTTGTTTTTAGTTATTTATGCTTTGAAAGCTCCAAATCTGGCTCCTCTAAAAGAAATAAAGTAATTAAACTAACAGATATAACAGATATTCAGAAGGTAAGTCTGTATTGGTTGTGAAGGGGTTTGGGGTTGTTTTCTGTTCTATTGCTGCATTTTACTTTTGTTTTAAATGTCTATATTAAGAATTAGGTAGTGGGAATTTAAAATATTATAGAGATGTAATTCTTAGTGCAAAACTACTTATCAAGGCATTAGAATTTGCTTAACTTGGTATTGGGATTGATGTATACAAAACAACTCAATTTTTGCCTTTAACAAGTGTGTCACATGCTTCCAAACTTTCAGGTTCAGCTCAGATGTACCTAATGGGGTTCTTTTCTGTCAACTGTGTGCCCTTTGGAAAAAATGGCTTATAAAATAAAACCATTTCAGATGGTAACTGAAGTTTTCTAGCTCACCTGCTTCGTTTCTATCTCATCAGTCTTTCAGCTCTCCTTGGTGTTCCTCCTCCATCTCAGATTGTCTCCTCGTTATACCTGTCACTGTTAACACCTGCATTCTTTCTCATCTCAGATGTTCAGCCTCTGTCTGACTAGTTTTTTGCCCATGCTCAGTCGTACTCTGGCATATTTCCTTTGTAATCAGGAATTTCAAACTTGCCCATGCTTCCAAAATCTTTATCCATGCTGAGCTCCTCTTTTGTGGATTACTGTACGCAATTTATCTTGCCCACTCTAGTTCATACAGAATACAGTTCTTCACCTCTGCCAGCCTTCATCTTCCTGTGTCCCTACCCCCCCCTTTTTTTAAACAGATTTTCATCCAACCTCTTGCACTCACTTCTGTCTCCAGTGTTACTGTCTGTGGATGTCTACTGCTCTTTTTTCTCCTTAACAATATTTCGTCTCCCTTTCTTTAGTAGTAATTTCTCTGCTTACTCCCCTTCCTGAACTATATACTACTGTCTTAGGCCCTGTATTGAACATGAAAAAGCGTCCTTGGAGAGAAAAAAAGTGTGTGTACACCCAGCACTTTAATTGGATTCAGCCAGCTTACCATGACACACCACTTGGAGTAGATCTAGGTATATGCTAGCTAGTCCTGTTGACAGTTTTGCTGCCAGAAAAATTATATTTGTATCAATATCAGGTCCTAGTGAAGAGGTGGCAGTGCCAAGTTTAGGGTAAAAACTACCCGTGCCCTATATTTCTGCTAAGAACTTGTATCAGTTTTGCTGTCTAAATGTTAAACATGTGGAATATGGAGCATTTCCGTGTCAAGTCATCAACACAAGAGCAGATTTGCCATCCCTGAACCATTGGGAATTTGTGTGTAGAATTTGTGGCCTCAGTCCAGCTCCTAGTCTAGTTGCCTGAGCAAAAGATAGCATAATCAGTACCCTTTTTTGGCAGTTGCACCAAAGCAAACAAAGACTGCATTGTGTGGGGCTTTGCTTGGTGCCTTTCTGCTGTCTTCCCTTCCCCAGTTAATCAAGTTTGCACAGTGGGCATTTATACCCTCCTACCCCCAAACCCCCAAATCATTCCCTTTTAGGAGTCTGGCTTATTACACAGTTCACACAATTGCAAATCTTTTGCCAGCTTTCATGGTGGCTCAGCACCTTTGTTGCTTTCCTGTCTAGTGAGCTGCCTTCCATTCCTGTTCCTGGCATATCTTTCCCAGGCTCTCTACCTAGCAACCCTGGAAGGATGCTCAGGGTAAGCACCTTGCTGGCCTTTCCTAATTCTTCCTGGTTTCAAATGGAAAGAGCCCTTGAATTGACCCATAGACTGCCTCCAATTTCATAGTTGTTTTGGTTCTTAGTGACATGCTTTTCCTGAAGTTGGTATTAGCAAGGCTGAACCCCAAAACTATTAAAGGGCCAGCTTGGGAGAAGCATGGAGACTGAATTTCTCTTCTATTCTCTAGAAGTGGTCCCTTGGGCACAGTCTTCAAATATATTGTGGAGCAGCTTACACTACCTGCCTTCATGGAAACAAAAGTCTGTGGTATTGATGCATGGTGGTCCTTTGCTTTCCAACCCATCAAGTGCTTGGCAGTATCAGCATTGTTGGAGAAGTGGGCTTGAGAATTTTGTTCTTAGCACACAGATGCTGACTGAGGAATAATGATGAAGGTCTCCAGAGAGGGTTGTGTTCTGCTTTCCTTGTTAGGAATGATCATTTAATCTGATGTGGGGCCTCTTTAAGAGGTGAAAAATAAAAGATAGGAAAGGGAAGGATCCCACCAGGCATGTGACACAATAATTTTTCAGTTTTGAATATTGTCACTGGCACTTTGTTTTGCTTGGCCTTAGTTTTCTCTCTGTGTTTTGCGCTTTCAGCTATGCTAATGACAGGGAGTGTATGGTACTTTGTTTGCATTACTAATATACTTAATTTATATTTTGAGGGTTCTTTTGAGTCTAATAGAGAGCTCCAATTTCCCTGAATTGTCACACAACTGTTTCACCTTCATCTCTGAACTTTTAATGTGCTTATGTCCAATGGAGGTCTGCCATTATCTTATGTTCAATGAAGCTATGTTGAAATTTCAAGGAAAGCCTATTTTACTGAGATAATGCTTCAGTTCTGTTATGTCTAATTTACCCATTTCATCTGTAAAATCTTTACAATGACTTATTTTCCTGACTGTCACTCTAAGTAATGGGAATAGATTGTTTTTAACATGTTTGGGAGGATCCCCAGTATATGGGGTTGTGTTACATTCTCTACTCTTTTTTTGTAATTGGTCAATACATAAAGTATCTTTGTCTTGTTTTGTAGTACAAAGTGCTCTCTGTTCTCCCAGGATCAGGGATGGGTATTGCAGTATCAACACCATCAACGCAGAAAGTAAGTCACCTGCTGTATCTGTATAACTGCATTCCACCCTTACATACTTGGGTTTCCCACCCCACCTAAAGGCTACAAAACTGCCTTCTGCTTGCTAATATTCATAAAATGGAATGAAAAGTTTATGTCGTTGTTCTAGTCCTGAGACCTGAATGCGTTTGTATTTATGTAGCCCATATAAGTGGGTTTGAATGATTCTGCTGTAGGAAGCTGAATGGATTTTCTTCATTCCTTACCTGAGGCTTGCACTACTCTGTCTGATGAAGCTGACTATATTCCAACATCCTTTTTCATAGAGAGTAGCAGATCTCTGTTTGTAGCAGTATCACCAATATACATGAAAGAAAAGGTTGCATCCTTTTCTTAGGTGTAGGTTTAGGGAAGTGTCCACTTAAATGAATACTATAACCAAGAGAGAGGTTACTATGATTGGCATTCTTGGTGATTTCCAGGCCGCTGCTCAGTAAGTTTAAAAGCCCCACAGTGCAGCCTCACACTGAGCTTTAGTGCTAAGATTTACAGGTGCCCGGCTGGATGAAGGGGGTGCATCAGCTCCACCAGCCCAGGAAGTTTAAAGTCCTTCACTGAGTAGCACTGTGGGGCTTTAAATTTGCCCATGCATGTGGAGTCAGGGATAAGGCTTCTTGGGTCCTGGCAAGTTGAAAAGGCACAGAGGGAAATGTGGCATCAGGGACATCCAAGCATGCAGGGAGCTGAGTTCCCAGTGCTGTTTTGGGATCTGACAAATTTTTATTCCAGACGCACAAAGTATCATGTCTGGCACAGTAGGACCTGTGATTTTTGGCATCTAGAATAAAATTAGTCAGATCCCAACCACACAACTAACTTAACATCTACCAGGAGCCTGAGAGAGATGCATAGCATTAATAGACCTGTTAGGCTGTTAATACTTTTTGAGTTAAAAAAAATCTCAGGGCTATGCTAAAATATATCCACCTTCTAAGAAAGGCTCTGCATCAAGCGGTTAGAAACTGAAATATGATAACTGATATAGATCACTGTTACTGATGTTCTGTATAAGAAAGTGTGCATTGTGGGAAAAGGTGAAGGTAGAAATAAGATTTAAGGTAAGGTTTTTACAAGACTTAAAAAATTGCAGACATCTCAGTGTTAAGGGAAAGTCCTTCCTAACTGTCATTCAAATCCTGTTCCTTCTGACATGGATCAAAAATTACTCAGGAAGATGTGCCCTTAAAAAGGGAGAGAGGAAGGTGTTCCCTTGTAAAGCTGTGTGTTACGGACATAAATATTTTAAAATTATCCATTTAACCTCCTCGAATTATAGTAGTTAAATGGTTAACCAATAACACAGCAGCTCAGATACAGCTGCTGGGAGCTGCTTCTAGGGCCCTTGGGGGAGTAGGGGGGAAGAGGAAGCTGTGGCAAGCCTATCCAGACAAAACAGCCCATGTGAAGCCCCTGGCTGGGAGGGAGCAGCTAATCATTTAATTGACAAGTCATTAGGCTGCCTGCTATTTTTCCTCTGTAACCTTGTAGGCTATGGGTACTAGTCCCCTCTCGCCCTTCCTGCTCCCCTCCTCCTCACTCCTCCCTCCCTCCTGCCTGTCCTGCCTCCTTCTGGTTCTTGCTGGTGCACTGCATGGCTTCCCTTCCCCACTTCCCTGCTAGACCACCCCCCGCCCCGTGCTAAACAATAACTGGTAAGCTAACTGGTTATCACTGGGCTTATCGGTTAACAGTGAATTTTTTAACCTTTCAGAGAGAGAGAGAGAGAGAGAGAGAGAGAGTGTGGTCAGCGTGAAAGAAACTGGAAAGTTCTCTAAAGTGTTTCATTTTTTTTCTCCTTTAGCCTTTAGTTTTTGGTGCCATGGTACACAGAGATGAAGCTTTTGAGACCATTTCCAGCCAGCATGCAAAAATAACTTCTGCATCATCGAACAGTGAAAGCTAGTATCTTATCTTTAGAAGATCTAGAGGAAACTTTTTTCTTTTTTCTTTTACAATTTGGTAGTGAAAATATTGAACATCCTCATCTATTTTGCAATAATTTTCCTTGTCATGTGGTTTATATTCTGTATGTTACATCAACCGTGTATTTTATATATGCCTTCACATTTGGTTTTAAGGTTTTTGTATTAAAAACAAGTAAAAGTGCTATCATCACTATTAGCCTTGCACATTAAGCACTTTTAATGTTTATTTACTGACATTTAAAATCTCAAAAGATACTTAGAGAACTGACTAGATAATACACTGGAATAGGGTCATCCCTGAGGTAGCGCCACTTTTATAATTGGTGATAAATTCGGCCCGTTATCTCAGTTTTATTTTCCTGAGAGCTGAAACATGACTCTAGTGGCCTTTAGTATGGTCCTTTTGAGGACAACAAGCTCTGAATTAGGTATCTTATAAAACATATCAAGGAAATATTACCTAGTTTGTGTGTGTGTGTGTGTGTGTGTGTGTGTGTGTCTGTATATATCAACTAAACTTAAGGCATTTTTCCTGCAGATTCTGTATCGCAAAACGGTAGGGTTTCTTTTTTTTTTTTTTAACAGTCTGACTTACTCTAGTTTTTCCTGAGTAGTTTCAAATTCCTTGTACAGAGAGTTCAGTGTTACAAAGCTGAGGGCAATGTTTGTAACCATATCTTCCTTTCCTGATTAACCAAAGTATGAGGCAGGAAGGAAGGAAGCTACTTTTTATAAAAGAGGGCATCAAAACTTTGTTCCTAAAATGTTAGGCAGCATTTTTGTATTTCTATTCTTACTTGTTATGGAAGGGCTCAACAATTGTACACATAACGTGTATGAGGTGTTTGTATGTTCATGTAAAAAGACTTGTCCGCTTGTCTCTCAAGATGGGAGGGAAGGTGGAAATAATTATACCCAAGCAAAGCATGAGATCAATCTGTCTCTCTCCCCCCCCCCCTACTTCTTTGAGAGTTCCTTCTAATGGAAATACCATTTTAATGTAACATGTTTCCATTAGAAAACATACTCATGGGGTTTTTTAGATATTGCTATACTTCCCCTTTTTTATTCCACTTTTTTCTGCAATAGAACCTGACTTTTCCCATTGGAGCAGAGGTGAATCCTGGGAACCCTTCTCATATTCTCTTTTCAGAGGGGCAAAGCCCATGCTGACATTTATCTTTAAGTTTTGAAAGCTTGCATGTTTCTTATAAGAAGGTCCATCTGAGAGTGTTCAAGATTTCATTTTCATTCTCTTAATAGCACAGCAAAATATATACTAACCCTCCAGTGGTGGGGAGGGGGGAGACACCATACCATATCCATTGAGTTGATTAGTACTGCTACTTTCATTGTACAAACTTTCCCATAAAACCAGTTAAGATCTTAATTCTTTTGGTCTCTCAATGGTGGTGTGATATATATTACACCATCTTATCATTCATAGTTCTGTGTAATCTGTGCTTTTGGGTTTTGTTTTTTAATTCATTTGTTTGACCAGTACTTGGGGACAGGGTAGTTGGTAAACTAATTTCAGCCTTACATTCAGTTAAGTATATTAGCAATATAAGGTCCCATGGAAAGTGTCAGTCTGAAAAGTGTGGGAACCTGTTTGAAAGTGACAGTGAAGATGATTAATCATGCAAAAATTTAATGTTGATGGCTTTTCTTTTTATGTTATTACATTCTCCTGTGCAGTGGCATTCAACTGAATCTTAAGAGGACAAAGCTGCCTATGCTGAAGCTTGGAGCGCTAGATGGTGTAGTGCACACACAAATATTTAGCAGTGTCTATTTGCGAATTAGTATAAAACTAAATTTCCATGCACTAAGGTCTGTTCAGGAGAGTTATTAGAGCACAGGCTTGTATGTTGCCCTGTATAAGGTTGGGTGCCAGCTTATGCTCAAATTTAAACTTTCAGGCCCTGGGTCAAAGGCAAATGTAAGTTCAATTGATAGGAGACAATTTTCCACCAGTTATTATAAATGGTTATTAATCAGATATCATTTTAAGCTCTCTATTGCAGCATGCAGGTTTATGTTCACATCAAACTCAAATTTTGCAATTTTTTTTTCAAGAAAGTGCAGTTCTGATTTTTAAAAGACATTAAAGTTTCATTTATGCAGTATCTCAGGGTATTAAGGTTATTCTTCCTGAAGGCTCCTTCAAGAATTAAAGTGAGGAAACAAATAATGAGCAGTGAATAAATAAGCATTAAAATAGCTTAATGTTACATATAATTTAATCAGTTCCATGGCTCATTTGGTTTGTCTGTAAATCCCTTGGGTTTTTGTGAGGTATTTGTTGTTTTTTCCTCTTTCTTTGAAGAAACAGAAGATTATATTTTTTACAGAGAGCAAGCTGTTTTTCTTATTTTTGTATCATTTTCAAATGTAATTTCTACCTTCACTCAGATCATAAGACTCTGGTTTTAGTGAGAGATCAGGTAACTGCACTTATTACCTCCTCCCCCCTCTGGTTGACTATAGTACTAAATATAATCAGATTCTGATTCTTGAAGGACCTAAAATTATTGTGCTGATGGTGCCGGGACTGTTAGTCATACTCATGCTTTAAAGAAGGGGAAAAAAATCATTTACCCTCATTCCAGATTTAAAAGGTTCATACACATGATATACTCTGGCTTGTCCAACAAAAACAAACTTACTACAAATACTGATTTGTCATTCAGAATTAGTCTGCACTTTAACAATATGGACTTTTTGAAAAAAAAATTGTTAAAGCAGTACACTTATTGCAAACTACAATGCAACATTTCTTATATCAGAATGAAACAAATGAACTGGATTTTTTTTAGAGAAGATGTGTAATGTAATTGACAAACATCCATGTATATATTTTACAAAGTTCACTTTACATTAGGTAGTAAGTATTACTGCAAAATAACTGCTCTCATGTGTAATGTAACTACAAAGCTAGAAAATAACTTCAGTGTGCTTACTGGTGAGTACTGCTATGCTTTTGTTTCTCCTAGGCCCTGAAATATTGTGGGGGCAATGGGTAATCATATAGTTTACTTGTGTAATTACACTGAAGTTAACAACCTTAAATTTAAATCTTCCAACATAGAGGTTGCAGTATAGCCTGCTTAATTTTGATTACAGGTTGAATAGTGCCACTTAATGTAAAGTGCTACTTTTTAATAGATAAAAAGTGGTGTTTTTGCCATACCGTTGTTTGCTGTTTACCCTTGTAATTCTGTTGTTCTCTACGGTTCATTGCTGGATCATTCACATTTAATTGGGTTTAACTTCTTTCCTAGGAGTGCAGGGGTTAGTTTGAGTTCCTTTCAAGGAAAAAGGGAGATGAAAACTAACCATATCTGTTATTCATTGGTGACCATTCAAATGCCTGAAGAAAAATACAAATACAAAATCATGTCTTTCTGTACATTGTCACTCAAGACTGAATATAATTGAGCTACTTGTAAGTGGCAACATCACACAAAAAGCCAGCACCAAAACCTTACTGCTGTTCATGCAGACCAAAAGGGAAGATATGTTACCCAAGAGTGAGGAAATGAAAGTATGTACATAGTTTTTTTCCCGTTCCTTTTTCTTTTGGCAACTTAAAATCCTGGTAATTCTATTGAATTCTGTACATTTGGGCAGACATTTAATTTGTATTACTAATCATTGAAGTAGAATGGATGTTAAAATTTTTATGTCTGAAGTTTGAGTCTATATTTTGAAGTTGTAAATAATTCATTATCAGTGTAACTTTTGTCTGACAAAAGGCTTATACTGTATGAAGAATTGAAATAATGAAATAATTTGCCCTGTACATTTTTTAAGAAAATCTTGTTTGTTTAAAAAAGTCTCTTGTATAAATTATAATTTTTATTTAAATAAACATAAAAATGCTTTGTGCTAACAAGTATAGTGTTTTACCATCTTTCCTATCTGCAGTAGTAAGACTATAGCTTCATTTTCATCAAAGTAAGATGGACTGAAATCAGTAAAAATTCCAATATTTTGTTTATAGCTACATCAAGACCAAATATGTGACTATTACTTTTGTAAGAATCAGTGTTAGCTGCTGTCTTGAATTTTCTTCATATACTGAACATATTTAATAATTAAAATAACTTTTTAGTTGACACCTTTAATTGAGTAAAAGAGCAAAAAATTCTGTTTTTCTAGTCAGACTTTTATAGAGTATTTTTTCCTTGGTAGCCCTCTAATTTCACCTTTATCTAAGCTAAGTGCCTCAGCATGTTTTTCCCTTTCTACTTGCTGGTATTTATTGAAGTCCCCAGCCCAGCACACTTCTGCTTTCCATAATGTAGGACATTTTGCATAGCTTCGCCATATCCAGTGCTGTCTGTGTACTGCTGCACCTATTTCTTTGACCTTTTGTTTCTAACCACTTAGAGAATGTAAGACAAGGGCTAAGACTTCACAGGTATCAAGTGCAGCCACATTTCTGTGCCTCAGCCATTCATTCTCTTTCCAGCATGTACTTCTATGAATAACACTGCAAAACTAGCTTTATTTGTCCTTGTATGCACAGGGCATGCATCCCTACATGAGACACTTAACTGAGCAGTAGGGTAGTAAGTGCATGTGTCTATAAGCATACATGCTTACTGCACAGTAAAAACATCTAATCACGAGTAAATTTGATAACTTCAAATGCAAGTATCAGATTTACACTTTGATTGGTTTCTGTGCAGTTACACACATGTTGATATGACCCAAGAACAAGTTTGCTCCTGAGTCAGCTATGCCACTAGGGGGCTAGCCTACAGGGCTAGACACAGGCATGGCTGAACCAGGAGGCCAGCTGGGGCCTGGACAGAAAGGGGTCCCAAAAATGGTCTTTTTTTTTTTTTGTCCTATTACTATTATCATTATCATTATCTCTGGCGAAGGGGAGCCCAATACTAAAAGTTTGCCTGGGGCTGCCAGGAGTCTAGGTACAGTGCTGCTGGTTTAAGGCTAGCCCCAGGGCTCTGGACTGGGAGCCTCTCCTGCCCCAGGCTGGGCTGCCTCTATGCCAGCCCCTGTCTCAGGCCTTTAAAAGCCTTCAGGCACTCAGAGCCCTGGGGCACACCAACAGGGAGCCTGAGGCCACTCCAGGCCCCTGTGTCCCCCTGGGCAGGCCACAGGCTAATTGCCATAACCTACCTGCACCCTGGCGCTGCTGCCTGGCATTGCACTGCCACGCGGCTGCCAGGCCTGCACCGTTCACACCTGCAGGCTGCTACAGACTCCAGCCAGGCCTGCCAGCCCCCAGGCCCAGTTGCAGGCAGCTTCTGATTGTTGGGGCCAGCATCAGGTGCCCGCATCCCACCCCCAGCAGCCTGCCCTGAGCTCACAGGTGCTGTGAAGCATTGCCTCTGTTGCATGGCTGCCAGTCCCATGCTGGGTCCCTGTGCTAGGTACTGCAGGCAGACCCAGCAGCACAGTGGCACAGCAGCTGTCCAGACCCAGCAGCACAGGGGACAGCTTTGTTGGGGACCCAGAGAGTCGGCACAGGACCCGTGTCCAGAGTCATGTCTGTGCCCACCACCCAGGGCCCCAAGTGGTCCATGGAAGAGACTGGGGACCTTGTGGTGTTGTGGGGTGAGGTGGAGGTTCACACCAGTTTGAATGGGGCAGGCGCTTCAGTGCCCACATCTGTGAGGGGTTGTCAGCCCAGATGCAGGAGCAGGAGCTGGAGCATGACTGGTTGGTGTGGCAGTGCTGCATAAAGGTCAAGGCCTTGCAGTCACAGTGGGTTGCCATCAGTGACCACAATCATTGGCTAGGGAGTGCCCGTAAGTCCATGCCCTTTATGCACCAACTGACAGACATACTCGTGCCCTGGGGCCCAGGCCACAGCCATGCTGTGTAGAGCAGCATGGGCAGTCTGCCCAAGCCCCAACCCTGGCCTGGCACCCCTGGTGATACATCACTGGGGGAGGGCCCCTCAGGCTTGCAGCGGCTTGTCCTGCTGAGCTGCCCAGCTGCACCCTCCACCAGCACTTCAGGGAGCCTGGGCCAACACCTGTTGCGCCAGCTCTGCAGCCCCAGCCCCCACCATGAGGCATGGCTGGCCATGACAGCACTGGCCGCCAGCAGCCCCAGCTCCTCCCTGGGTTGGGGTCCCCCAGCTGGGTGCCTGTCTGCTGTGACCAGCAATCCAAGGACACGGTCTGGAGCCAGACGCTGTCACCGATAGCAGTGATCACACAGAGCCACCATCCACGCCAGCCCCAGGTAAGCCCCACTCCGGGGTTAGGGCCCTCAGACCCTGCCCCTGCCCCCATCTACACTTCCCTGACCCCAGGTCCCTCT